>NW_027202984.1:0-121564 GCF_024711535.1 Dipodomys merriami | reverse complement strand
CAGCCCATGAAATATTTTGCTGAAGGCTAGTGCCCTACCACTGAAGCCACAGTTACCACTTCTGGTTTTCTGATGGTTAGTGGAAGATAAAAGTCTCATGGACTTTCCTGCCCAGGCTGGGTTTGAACAGAGATGCTCAGATCTCAGGCTCTTGAGTATCTAGAATTAAAGGCGTGAGCCACCATTGCCTGGTTGGTGGCTTAATTTTTATTATAAATTTTACAACAAAGTTTATGTCTATTACAGTAATAACTTAAACTTCTTGACTACAAAACTATGACCATTTCAGGGCACTGGTGCCTTATGCTTCCAATCCTAGAGACCCAGGAGGCTGAATTATGAGGATTGCCTTTTAAAGCCAGTTCAGGCAAGAAAGTCAAAAGTAGAGTGATGCCTCAAGTGATAGTTCTCCTTAAGTGAAAATGCTAAGAGACAGCACCAAGACCCCAAGTTCAAGCAACAACAATGGTGCACTGTCTCTCTGTCTCTGTCTCTGTCTCTGTCTGTCTGTCTGTCTCTCTCTCTCTCTCTCTCTCTCTCTCTCTCTCTATATATATATATATATATATGCAATATATATTTTAAGTAGTAATGAAAATAGCAGTTTAATAAATTTTGTAATGAAATATTTAAAAGTTCTAAACCACAGTTTACATGCAAACTGTAATTGCGTAATAGAGTTCTCATGCAATAGATCAGCAAGATGAGGTGTCTGGTCATTAATACATACCCAAATATTGTGTTCTAAATATTTACTTAATGGAACCTGATACGAATCAAGGAGTTTGTGGAAAGCAGTTATGCACTACTTTTCTATGACAGATAATTAGATGCACTTGATTGCACTAATAGTTTCTTTAATTAAGAAAAACAAATAGTCATTGCCAATTTTTCATAAGAAATATTACTTTGAAGGCATTTTCAATGAAAGAATATTATTTCAAGTACAAGGACTTCTCATACAGCAGAACTCAAATGTTTATTTGTTACATCATGTACTAACATTTATATATATATATGTATATATGTATATATTTGTATTTTTGTTCATTTTGTGACTTACAATTGTATGAACATCTTCTATGTATTATAAAACTTTAGTATTGGTATTCGATACAGCACTAGCAACTATGGATATATGTACAAATCCCAGAATATAATCAGATAGTTTGGAATATTCATTACCATTTAATAACTTACAATAGGATAGCATATGTTTACTAATGATTGTATTATGAAAATGCATTACAATAATTTTTTTCAGGCTGGGAAGGTGGCTCAGTGGTAGAGTGCTTGCCTTGCATGCATTAGACCCTGGGGTCGATTTCTCAGCACCACATAAGCAAAAAGAAAAAAAGCCAGAAGTGGCGCTGTGGCTCAAGTGGTAGAGCACTAGCTTTGAGCTGAAGAGCTGAGGGACAGCACCCAGGCCCAGAGTTCAGGCCCCACGACCGGATCCAAAAAAAGAACTTGGGAAAAAAATAATTTTTTCAATGTAATGATATAAGAAAATATTTATTCCAGAACATGAGTGTTGATCCAAGTGATGGAGCATATGCCTAGTATAAAATAGGCCAATGTTTGTTCAATCTCTAGTTTTAGAAAAAGAGTAAATAAATGAAGAATAACAATGAAAAATACAAATTTTATTTGTTAATAACAAATTTTATTTGTTAATATGCCTAGTATAAAATAGGCCAACGTTTGTTCAATCTCTAGTTTTAGAAAAGGAGTAAGTAAATGAAGAATAACAATGAAAAATACAAATTTTATTTGTTAATTTACTCTCATGTACTATTTAAATTTGGCCTTAAGTGACAAAAAACATAATTCTGTGATGAACGTATGAAGAAATGCAAATAGGTATATATAAACATTCTTAGTACAGTATCCTTATTATATAACAAAGCCTGAATAAGGGTCATCTTCAAAGAATCTTTGTTTTAATTTCATGATTTTGTAGATGAGCTAAGGGTATTAGGACTGCATAAGCAAGTGTTAAGGTTTATAGATGTGAAAATTTAAAAAAAAACTACTGAAATACTTCTTATTTAATAATTAAGAAAGATAAGGGTATTAGGACTGCATAAGCAAGTGTTAGGTTTATAGATGTGAAAATTAAAAAAAAAACTACTAAAATACTTCTTGTTTAATAATTAAGAAAGATAATTAATAGTAGTATATAAAAGAACATACTTAATAAAATAAAGAACAGGGAAAGACTGTTGTAATTATGCCTATTCTTTATTCACTTCATTGATACTATGGCAAATCTCTTCTGTTAACAATGATACCATAATTAAATGTATGAATTAAACTTCAAGTAAATATAACAATGGTGACTTGTGGATAATATACACATAGGAATGTTTCTATGAGATTTCATTTTCAGTTGCAATTTTTAATTGATGGGTTGATTGGTAAATTGATATGCAGACTGGGGTTGGAAATTGTTGTGACTCACTTGTTAAGCTTACAGATTTGGCTGAATCTTCCAGATCAGCTTTTAATTGATCATTTTGGAATTGCATTCTAATGATATTTTTCCTGTCTATAGTGTCTTGAAACCATAATCATCAAGGTTTTAGCCTCCTGACTAGCTAGGATTACAAGTGTGAACTACTGATCCCCAGTGCACAGGTTAATTCAAAGATTTCTTAAGTTGTTTTAGTTTAGTGTGGTACCGGATATATAGTTTAGTATATTATTTAAAATTAATCATTTTTGTCTGAAAATAACATATCAATGTCTTTGATTTTGGAATATCTAACTGATTTTGAGTTAATTTTAATTATTTTTCATTCTTTTATTCATTGATAAACAATATACATGATGTGTACATGTAGTTTTCTAGTATATACTTAGAATATAATTCTTATATTCAAATACACATACATACTTACCAAAACAAATATGTACATATACACATATACATATGTGTGTGGATTTAACCATGATAAAACAATAAAAATTGTTGCTCAGATTAGTAGTAAATGGCTAACAGGGAAAATAATAAAACTGAATGATAGAGACTTGAAAGAAATATCAGTGGTAGTCACAGAAACTACACAGCTCTGTGAAGATATTACCAACAATTCAGCATGACATCTTTGATAGAACATTCTAGATAATCTTTAAACAGTGATGCTTTTAATAGTGATGAAAATATTTACACTTTGTGCTATCCAGTGTGGGAGCTTTTATTCCCACATGACAACTGACATTAACAATATGAATATTTAACTGATAGATGAAATTTTAGTTCACTATAGCTAATTTAAGTTCAAAATACATGTGGATGATTAGAATTCTTTGGGAAGAGAACAGGAGGAGGCCACAAAGAACAACAGCTTAATTGGGGAGCTGGTTTTTCATGTTTCAGGAATGGAGGAAAATGAGTGCATTGAAAGGAAAAGAGGGTTGGTATGGTGGGCACCACACATTTGGAAAAAGGATAGAAAAGTCAGGTAGAATAAGCTAAATCATGCTAGAAAATCTACACTTATTTGAATTGAGGAGGTCATTGATAGATATAAAATCATTTTTCCAGGGTAACTCAATAGCAGGGTTTCTCTTCAAGAAGGACAATCTTGTTTAGAGAGTCCTTTGCAGGATAAACCTTTATATATTTAAAGGAAAAATTAAACCTGGACCAAAATTTTAATAAGAATTAATTTCAAGCAGAGTGTTAGGATGTGGTGATATATATAATATATAATAATATATTATAATATATATCATGTATATCATAATGTGTCATGTATAATATAATAATATATCATATATTATAATATACATGATATATATCATAATCATATATATCATGTATAATCATGTATATCATAATAGTTTATATCATATATTATTTCATCCCAATTGCATACGAAGAAAACAAAATCAAGAGAATAATGACCAGGCTAGCCTTAGGAAAATCACAAAATTGTATAAGAAAAAAATAACGAAACTAAAAGAAATATAAAGGAGAGAGATGATACATGGCTTAAAGTTGTAGTGTACTCCAAGTTCAAATCCTTACAACTAAAAAGCAACTCCAATGTAATCAGAAAAAGCATTAAGATTTATCATAAACTGAATATATCTTAAATCTAAGACTCTACATAGAGCTCACCTATGACCTAGTAATCAGCACTTTGGGAAATTTACCCTAATGATCACAAACAAGACCATACTAAAGCTACCAGCACAACTATGTTTATTGCAGCATTATTTACCATAACTAAGATATGGAACCAACCCAGATGCCCCTCAGTAGATGAATGGATCAAGAAAATGTGGTATATATACACAATGGAATTCTATGCCTCCATCAGAAAGAATGACATTGTCCTAGTTGTCAGGAAATGGAAAGACATGGGAAAAAATTATTTAAGTGAAGTAAGCCAGGCCCAAAGAAACATAGGTCCCATGGTTTCCCTTATTTGCAATAACTAGTATATTTCTGAGACAAGCAGAAACATCAGATAAGTTGATGTTAAGTGAAATGAACCCAAGATAAGGATTCAAATGTTTTTTCTTGCTTGGTATTGTTTCTAACATATTTAAAAGATATTTCTTTGTTGCTTTGTATATCCCTCCCCCATTGTATAACCCCTGCTTTCATTGTATTTGGTATAATTTGTGGAAGGGAAGGGCAAAAGCAAACCGTTTAAATAGGGATAGAGGTGGACCCATTGCAACAATGAGATGTACAAGTTGTTATGCCAAAAAGTGAACTTTACAACTTTGAAGTGGGTAAATGGAAAGGATGGGTAGGGGAAAGAAAGGAGGAGCAACAATGCTTGATAAGAAATGTACTCATTACCTTGCTTATATAATTGTAACCCTTCTGTATAGTATTTTCACAATAAAAAATCTAACTTGCCCTCACTGGTTCAAGTTTTACGGCTTTAAACATCATACTCTTTTCCAAAACAATCTTATAAAAGCTTAAAAATAAAATTTATATATATATATATATTTTTTTTTTCTGGTAGCAATGGTTTGAGCTCAAGGCCTGAGTTTTTATTCAAATCTGATACTCTCTGTGACTTGAGCCAGAACTCCAATTCTAGGTTTTTGCTGGTTAATTCATTAATTGGTTAGTTGTAAATGAACTTTACAACTTCAGGGTGAGGGGAGCGGGGGAGGTCAGGGATGGAAGGCCTAGTGGGAGAACAATGCTTGACAAGAAATGTTCTCATTGCCTTACTCATGTAACTTTTACCCTTCTGTAAAGCATCTTTACAATAAAATAAAATTTAAACAAATGGTGCTAAGAAAAATGAAAAAAAATAAAAGCATCTTCTGAACTTTGCTGCCCACATTGGCTTTGATCAGTGATCCTCAGATCTCAGGCTCCTGAGTAGCTAGGATTATAGAGGTGAGCTACTAGCAGTGGCCAGCCTGATAAAGACATTTTAAATGAATATTTAAACATTGGAACTTAAACTGTATTTTAAGATTTCCTAGTAAAAATACTGAATTTTGGATACATAAACATTAGTGAAATAGGTTTATATGTTGTTATCTCCAAATTAAGTTAATATTAACTCTTTCTGTTTTGGAACTTTTGGGACAAACAGTCTTATCAACATCCTTTGGAAATGTTAACTCTCAAAAAGTAAAAGGGCAGCATTTATATGAAGCCATGAGCAGAATGTCAGTAACAGATCTCTAAATAATGTTTGACATTTATAGAGACAAAAGCCTTTCCATCAGTTTGCATGAATGTGTAAGTATTGCAACATTATTTATAATAGCTAAGACATGGAACCAACCCAGATGCCCCTCAGTAGATGAATGGATCAAGAAAATGTGGCATATATATATACACACACACACACATATATCATATATAAATATATGAATTCTATGCCTCCATCAGAAAGAATGACATTGCCCCTTTTGTTAGGAAATGGAAAGACTTGGAAAAAATTATATGAAGTGAAGCAAGCCAGGCCCAAAGAAACATAGGTCCCATGGTTTCCTTTATTTTCAATAACTAGTATTAAAATAAAAGCAGATGAACAGTTAGCAATGTAAAAAAAAAGCCATATTGTCTGAATTTCAAGGAAATTTTCTTTAGGAAATAACATCAGGGGTGACTAACATAACAGGTGTAGCTCCATGTGCTACAACTGAGTGTGTAGACCATCTGGAACTTGCTGTTGTAAAGTATCTGATATTTTATTAATAATGAAGGAAAGCTAGCTAGCAGTCTTTATTAGGATGATTACGTTTCTTGGAGAACAGTGGTGATAACCTGCTTACCTACAATCTGTACTGATGTCATGGAGAAAGGTTTTGCATGCCCAGGACCATGTTTATAATCTTGGAGTTCTTCCATGAAAAAACACATAATTCAGTTAAGAATTTTTTTCCACAGATTTTTTGAGAGATTTCCCATTCTCTAGTGAAGTCCCTGGCTCTCAGAAAATTTGCCTATGCTAATTGTATTATAGATCCTGTCAATACACTTGGAGCTAATTTCTCCCAGAATATAAACACTGACCATTTTGATCCTTATCCAAAATTTTCGGCTTTAACTTTTCCTAAAATGAAAAGCAACAGAAGGAAAAAGAAACCAACACCAACACAACAACAATTCCTCAAAGACCCTACTTGAAGATCACATTATATATCTATGTAACTTCTTTCAAAATTATTATCTCACCATCTCAAATCAAATTTCAAAAAGGAAGGAAACAATGCCTGTACTTCACATATTCACTATCCTTAACAACAATAATAACCTTTTGTAATAATGACCTTGGAGATATTCTGAAAGTTAATTTATGGGTGTAGCACGTATGCTGAATATGGTAGATTTTAGCATAGTAGGGTGAGTCAAGAAAGCTTGCATACAAATAGACAATGTGATATACATCTGAAACAGAAATCAAACACAAAAAAACCAAAAATGGACCATGTCTTAATAATCACAAGACTCAATAAATGAAAGAGGTATGAGCAGAAGGGGAATATTCCTAAATTATATCTAAATTTGATTGCTAGTGCGTTTACTATACATCTGGGTGACTTTATTCATACATTCCGGAATTCTAACATTATAAGAGGCCTATTATGATACAATTGGAGAATCTTAGATAAAATCTCCAGGAATCATACTTATTATGGTGTCAAGTGCATGATAAGTTTTAGAGTAGAAAATGTACTTGTCATATCAGTATAGTACATAGAAATAAGATGTCATGAGAGTAAGAAGTAGCTCATATTTATTGAAATTTATTTTGTTGACCATATAATAAACAAAGCTAGTTAACTTATTTTCTGAATATCCCAAGGAGAACTCATAGGACAAACAAACATTATAGAAAGTCTTTCTTTCCACTTATTTGAATTAAATTTGTCCATAATATTTTACCTTAAAATTCAAGGTCTTGCTAAAAAGAATTGTTTTCATTTAATTGAAGTAATATATTTTCAAAACATAACTTTTCTCATTAAAGTGTAGGAAGAGCATGATGTATAGTCTCTTGAAATCACATATTATTCAAAAAATGACTGTATGGAAATCAAAATATAGATGAAATAGGGATATCTTGGAAGATAAAAAAAATTAGATGGAACTTTTACAACTTTTTCAGACATAGGATTTGAATAATAGAATAGTTTTATGTAAGTTTTTGTTAATCATATGCATATCACAATATATAATATAGAAATATTGAATAAGCCTTCTGTATATAATGTTAGTGTAGATTATAGAATTAGCATTATTTATTCAAAATTTATATATAGCTCATTCTATATTCTATATTTATATATTATATATTATATAAAAGTTATATTACAATATATTATGCTATAATTATTTTATAATATAGTATGTTAAATTTTCAATTCTATATATATCATATATTATATATTTTTATGCATAGGAGTTATACATACATATAAACTTTTACATAAGTTTTTATTAATCATCTATAATATATTCTATTCTATATTCTATGCAATAGTATAGTGTTCTGTAAACGAGGAGATATGGATATATATGTGAATATATTATATATAGATATATAAATATGCAAACAAATGTGCATATATATTCATTCTCTGGTACTGGCACTCACACGGCCCCTTAGCTTCTTTGCTCAAGGCTGGTACTCTATCTCTTAGCCACACTTGCACTTGAGGATAGTCTTGTGACATTTCCCATCTGAGCTAGCTTTGAACTGCTATCCTCAGACTGCAGCCTCCTGAGTACCTAAGATTACAGGTGTGAGAGAATAGCACCTTGCTTCACAAGGCATCAATTTATATATATATTATTAATTTATAGATTTTTATTAATTTATAGAATACTATTTTGAAGAGATATTATATAATCATTGATGAAATAATAAGATTCTATTTATTGACAGCATCAGAAGGCTTATAATTCCTTTTATTCCCAGGAAAATTAATTATGTTATCTGACTTATTCATTAGAGTAGATTTTTAATATTTGCATGTTACTAATTTTCTGCTTTCTACTTTCATATCTTATCTCTGCATGCTAAAATGTTAATTCATCCTTTTAAGATGGGCTTTTGTTACTTCTCTTCAAGCTGAATTCTCTTCTGTGATAGGTTCTTAATCCTTCAAGAGCAATCTTTTTCCATCTTGCAATTCATTTTTCATAATCTCATAGCTCAATATTCCTGAAATGAACCTTTTATCATGTCATGTTCTTGCTCAAATATTTAGCTGTTTCCTATTACCTACAGGATAAATTACACTTCCAGACTGATATTCAAAGTTCTCACAAATGAAGACTGATCTTTCCAGAATATTTCAATTGTAAAATATAATATCAACTGATGCTGAAATCTTTAGTCACTTCCATAGTAAGTATTTAAGTCTTCCATTTTCAAATACTCACAGTGAATATCATTTTCTAATTAGTCAATATAAATCCAAAACTCATTTCAGGACCAATCCAGATTTCTTCTCTTGGTAGAACACAGTAAAGCCTTCTCTTAATTTCTCATATAGTAATACAGTCTATAGTAAGTCTCATATAGTCTATAGTAATTAATTCTCATGAATTTAGATCAGGTAATTTAAAACAAATCTGACTTGAGCTATGTCTTTCCATTGTCATTTTAAATAATATTATTTTATAAAATTCACAATACCCACAGATGACACAAATACATTAGATATTAATACTTTCAAAAATACCTATATATCTATACTAGATTGTGAGACATTGTAACTAACAAGTCAATTTACTGCAGAGAACTACACACACACACACACACACACACACACACACACACACACACACACACACACACACACATACTATAAGGCATAAAAGGAGGCATCTATGTAGCATTACAGACTTAGAAGTAATAAATCAATATTTATCTTTATTACAAAATAGCTTCAATAGTATCATGTCCCATTGTCCAGTAAGCAAGATTATTCCCATCACTGGCTGAAATTCCACCTGTAATTACCAATGGAACAATTTCCTCTTCTTAATCTCATGTTTGTTTCTAGAAAAATAAAGAAATAGATATTTTTGCTATCTCTGAGCCAAGTATCTTTGCCTATAATACTTGAACTCTTAATCCAACTGCAATATACTTATTTTGATTATGGGAGACACACAATAACTTAGGAAATGAGAGGAAGAATGTAAATATAGCCAGGGCCTATCTCTGAACATGAGACCCATATGAAATATACTCTTGTTAAATTAGTCATAGCATTGTTGAAATTTTAACATCTATGGAATTTCTTTGATGTAAGAAATATTGTAAAATATTGTAGTGAAAATATTAGTAAACTTAAGAAGAACAAATCAAATGAATGCACATAGTGAGGGTAATAATTTAGCAGATTTAAAGTTTTAAAATCTAGTCTGTGTGGTTAAAAGTGTGGAAAAATAAAATCTGAGTGAAATAGGAGAAAGTTATATCACACAGCTGCTCAGTTTTTATAAGGGAGATGATTAGAATCAAAGAAATACTAAATTAAAAGATTAATGTAATCATCACAGAAATAATGGATAACTTCTATAACAAATAGAAAAAAACATGAAATTAAACAAAAGAAACTAGGATCATTGAAATAGAAGCATTAATTGAATTTATCTGATGACACATAAACAGAAAGAGTTCAAAACCTTCAATTATTATGGAAAATGATTTTAAAAAGAGAGCAGAAGTAATGTAAATGTCTCACAAACTTCAATGAAGACAATTGCAATAAAGTCTACTGTTAAATATAGTTTCCAACTTGAATTTTTTCTCCTAAAACACAGGCCAAAAAGAAACTAGAGTAAAAAGAACTTCTTAAACTTGCCAAGCTTAGGTAAGGAAAGAACATTTAATAAGTTCTGCATTATATGTTTTGAAAAATGATCTTTACTGGCGATCCAGCTGCATTTTCTCTTGTATTTTCTAATTCTCTAAGAATTTTATTATGTGCACTTTGCTTAAGATAAAAAGGCTACCCTTTTGCCACATAGGCTACTCCCCAAATTGCCAACATTTTTATTATTTCTTTTCTCCTTTCTTGATTTTCCCATTCTTCATCCTCTACTTCCTCCTACCCTTTTTCTCACCCTTCTTCCTCTTTGCTCTTCTACTCACTCCTCCTTTTGCTTCAGCTGTCATTGTTCTTTCTGTCCCATAAACAATCTGTCTGACCACCAACATGTTCTTCTTCTTGGCTCTTTTTCCTTCTGCTCATCTTTGTCCTTCTCTTCTTCCCTTGCTTCTCCTGTGTCCCTTCCCCTCCTCTCATCTCCGCTCCTCTTCTCTCCTCTTCTCTTCTCTTCTTTCCTCTCCTCTCTTCTCTTCTTCTCTTCTTTTCTCTTCTCCTCTCTTCTCTTCTTTTCTCTTCTCCTCTCTTCTCTCTTTTCCTCTCCTCTCTTCCCTTCCCTTGTCTTCTCTCTCTTCTCTTCAAACTTTTAATGCTGAAGAGTATAGATGTTTGTAGTATGTAAATAAACATACAAGGATATTATAATTCATTTACATTTCTAGGTTTCCTAACACTGAACATATATGTGTTTAAAATATTTAGTTGGATGCTGATAATTAATGATTGTAATCCTTGCAATTTAGTAGTCTGAGATCTAAGGATCCTAGTTCAAAGCCAACCTGGGGGGACAATTGAAAGACTCCAATTAACTAGTAAAATAATAGAAATGGTGGTGTGGCTCAAGTTGTAGAGCACCAGCCTTGAGTGGAAAATGCTAAGTAAGAATGTAAGCTACTGAGTTCAAAACCAAGTACTGGCAAAAGAAGGAAAAGGAAATATTCACAAACCTGGAAAAATTGAGAAAATGGTATATATTCCCATGTTTCACTTATAAGTCATAATTTAGACCCTACTCACATAGATAAATTTCAGGGTAGAGTTTTTTTTTGGCGTTCTGAAATGCATGATCATATTTCCTGTTCATTTCTTGAGACTACTATTTAAATTTATTAAAATATTTAAACTAGAGTATTTTCTTGAATGCAGGGCTGGGCAATGTCCTTGAGCTTCTTATACTCAAGTCTAGCACTCTAACACTTGAGCCACAGCTCCACTTCTGGCTTTTTCTGTTTAAGTGGTACTGAGGAATTGAACCCAGGGCTTCATCCATGCTAGGCAAGTACTCTACCACTAAGCCACTTTCTCTGCCCTTGTACATCTTTTAGATTGGGAATAAAACTAAAATTGTTTGAATAGATTCTAGAAAATCATGGTTCCTAGAAACATAATCATGAATGCCATTTTTGCCACACCACTATTTTATTTAAAATTCACAAAGAATTTGTATTACTTATCTTCACTTTATATATATATTTTTTCCAGGTTTATGAATATTTCCTTTTCCTTCTTTTGCCAGTACTGGGTTTTGAACTCAGTAGCTTACAGTCTTTACTTAGCATTTTCCACTCAAGTATATATATATATATATATATATATATATATATATATATATATATATATATATATATGAACTTTCATATATATATTCACATATATATGTAGGTCATGTAGGTTTTAGCACATGAACTCAGGGAGTCGTGCTTACAAGTCAGGCAATATAACACTTGAGCTTACTTGGCTCTTTCTTACTTTATTTTCCAAATAAGGTGCTATTTTGGGTGCCTAGGGCTGCTGAGCCTACACCTCTTACCATAGCTGAAATCACAGTTGCATTCTACATTGTACAGCTATTTGGTGTGACAGGGCCTCACTAATTGCACACGCTGGCTTCAAACTATTTCTTACAGTCTTCTCTTCCTAAGTAACTGGGATAGCAGGCAAGAACCACCACAGATGGCCCTGGATAAAAATTCTGATATCTGTATACTCACATCAGTGTTTCTTATCTGATTTATTTATTTATATAGTTCGTTCTACATTCTTCATGCTAGCTTTCCTCCAGAGACCGAGATCAGAGGATCATGGTAGGAAGCCAGCTTAAGTAGAAATGCCTGTAAGATCTCATTTCCAATTAACTAGTAAAAAGCTGATTTAGAGGGTTGCCTGAGATGTTAGAGCACTAGTTGTGGGCAAGAAAGCCTAGCAACACCAGGATGCAGGGGCACATAGACAAATACACACACACACACACACACACACACACACACACACACACAAAGAGGTTGAAACAAATTCAGGCTATATAGCAACACAATATCAGAAAGAATAAAAATTTTCTTGATTCATTCATCTACTGGGGGGATCAAGAAATTGTACACAATGGAATTCTAACCCTCTATCAGAATGATATCACCCCATTTGTTAGGAAATAGAAAGACTTGGAAAAAATTATATTAAGTGAAGTAAGCCAGGCCCAAAGAAACAAAGGTCCCATGGTTTCCCTTATTTGCAGTAATAAATAAGTATATGCTGGAACAAGCAGAAACGGTCAGATAAGATGATGTTAAGCAAATGAACCCCAATATAAGGACACAAGTGTTTTTTTTGTTTTCTTCCTTGCTATTGTTTCTAACATATTTAAAAGATATTTCTTTGTTGCTTTGTATGTCCCTCCCCTACAATACAACCACTGTTTTTTCTGTATTTGATGTTGGTATAATTTGTGGAGGGGAAGGGAAAAACGAATTGTTTAAATAGCGATACAAGTGGACCCATTGCAACAATGAGATGTACAAGACAGAAAAACGAACTTGACAATTTAGTCAGGGGTGGAGGGGTTGAGGGGTGGAGGGGTGAGGTGGGGGATGTAGCCCTGGAGGTGGGAGGGAAGGGATGGTAGGAGAAAAGCAAAGGAGGAAGCAACAATGCTTGTTAAGGAATGTACTCATTACCTTGCTCATGTAACTGTAACCCCTCTGTACAGTATTTTCACAATAAAACACTTAATTCAAAAAAGAAAGGAAAAAGTTTGCTGTTAGTGTAAATGTTCTTCAAGCATTCTTAATACTAGTAAACATTTTTTCCCTTTTTAAAATTTTCACATTCTTATTGACCTGTCATTATAAACAATCTTTATTTTTATGGGTATCTGATTAGATCCAGGAAGAGGGAGTTAAGGCCTTACATTAGTAACTCTGAAAGTGAGCCAGAAACTTAACTTTCCCATCCACTAGTTCTGCAGGCATACTTGCTTTCTTTGCTATACTACACTGATTCGGAGTATCATCACGAGGTGCTGACTCAAATCCATTCAAGCCATAGGTGATATATTCTAGATCTTTTGGAACTATGAGTAAAGGGAAGCATTTTTCTTTACAACCAGCTTCAACTCTTTCATTATTACATTGCAAAATAGTATATGATGCTGTCCTAGCATCTTAAGTATCTCATCTTCTATCTTGTTATTTTTCTGTAAACCCTATTGCTCATTGGTAGGATTGCATGTAAGCTTCCAATTCCATTCCTCTCCCCCTGCTGATGGGACTGGGGTTTGAACTGGGGACTTGTGCTTGTTAGGTGCTCTGGTACATGAATCATCCCATAGCCCATAAGACTCTAAATCAAATGATTCATTTGAATTAATTTCCATTGGCTTCTACCACATATTTGTACCGTGAGTAAGGAAATGAACACTTTTTTTTCCCCATACTCTTAATCTGTGTCATCTCTTACTCTGATTTCTTGAACTCAGCTTTTTAAACTAAGATGTTAATAGGAAATTATTTTTTCTTGTGTATGTATTTTGAGCCTGAGTAAACCTGGATTCAAATATCAGACCTACAGTTTATTGGCCATATAATCATAGGAAAGTAACATAGTTTCATTACACTGCTTCCTTATCTGAAAATGGATACTATAATACCTCATGAGGTGCTCAGAGGATTAATAGAAAAAAGTCTTCTCAGCATAGTCCTTATCACACAGTTGGCATGTAATTAGTTTTAGCGTTATTATTGGCTTGAAAGCAAGAGAAAGCCATTCTTCTGTATCAAATGACGTGGAAAAAATACTATCTTTTAAAAAAAGTGAGACTATCACCAAGCAGGTTGAGGAGTTAATTAATGTAACTCTTAAAAATGAGAAAATTGAATCATAAAACATCAGTAATATTCCTTGAAACCAATTTTAGGTGCTCAATAAATGTTAACTTAAATAATAAGAACCTACCCATCAACAATACAGTTTTCGTATGTGAAGTAGAAAATGTCCTTGCAACATATTCCAAATATTAAAATGCAATATTTTAGAAAAGATTTTATTTCTTAGAACCCCCCCCCACCAGATTCACATTTTACTTCTTAAATCATGTGCTTAAGTAGCTACATCTAAAAAATATATATCTTGTGCTAGGTGCTGGTGGCTGATGTCTACAAACTTAGTTATTCAGGAGGTTGAATGGAACCTCAAAAGGTTCCCCTTTCAAAGGCAACCCAGCCAGGAAAGTCCATGAGACACTCATACCCAGTTCATCACCCAAAATCAGAAGTGGAGCTGTGGAACAAGTGGTAGAGCCCTAGCCCCAAGCTAAAAAGCTAAGAAACAGTGCCCAGGTTCTGCATTATTTTAAATCCAAAGACGATGGCAGCTAGAGGAATTTTACTCAAGTCTGCTTATTTATTTTCTACTTGGGAAACTAGCCCGTACAACAAAATCTAGTTTAGCAAAGAATATTCCAACTCAACAACTAGCACTATCACTGACATAATCAATGCAGAGGTAAAAAAAAAAAAAAGCCATTTCCTTGGTGTTATGAAATCTAAAATTCCTCCGAACTTCACAGAACAGATTAATTTAAGAAGTTTTCTGCCAGATTCACCCATAAGAATAAATATTTCATAGTAGTAATATGGTTCTTAATACTTAGATCATCAAATTATTATTAAAATGTCCTTGGGGGAGAATCTCATTTTCGAAAAACCGTCGCTCATGTTTGAATGATGAAACTCAGAATATTTTAGTGGGGGTCTGGTCGTGGGGCCTGAACTCTGAGCCTGGGCACTGTCCCTCAGCTCTTCAGCTCAAGGCTAGCGCTCTACCAATAGAGCCACAGCACCACTTCCAGCTTTTTTCTTGTTGCTTATGTGGTGATGAGGAATCGAACCCAGGGCCTCAGGCATGCAAGGCAAGCGCTCTACCACTGAGCCACCTTCCCAGCCCAAAGCCACCTTCCCAGCCCTCAAATAACTTTTAAACATAAAATATTGGGCAATATGACTTTGAAGATGGCAAAGAAGAACAAGCTTGGGCATGCATGGGTCAAATATACATGAGGTCTCTCTAGAATCGGGATTTCAACTTCCAGGTGATCATTTGAGCAGTAAATTGAAGGATTTTCCTGGCAATTTCATTCAGTACATAATATCCCAGTAAATACTCATTGTCAGCCTAGTTGAATGGAGCATGGACATGTTCCTGGACAAGCTTATACCCAACATTGAAATCAAGATGGACTTTCGTTATCCTGATCTCCAAACATTGATGACTTCTGTTGCCATCTTGTGTTCTGTTCTTGAGAATCTAAGTCACGTTCAGAGTGATGAATCCACTCTTGTGTACATACACCTATTCCAACCATGTGTACCTAGCTAAAGCAACACACAGGGAATTTAAGGACCCAGTGTCCTTAGCCACTTCATTTTATTCTTTGTCTTCTTTTGAAAACATTATGCTAAAGATTAGCTCACTAAAACACTAAAAGCAATCACATGGTAGTAACTGCCTATTATACTAATAGTTGGTAGGAGAGGCAAGGTGCTCTCAGGGAACCCTTTTGAAATACTGTCTCCCTTGAAAAAAATCTCATCCATCTTAATGCTGTCTGTAAGACTGAGTTGAAAACCAACAGCCCAAAGAAGCTGAGTTTTAAAAGGATTCCTTGAAAATAGTAACAAAAGGAAACAGGAGATTAGATGTAATTTAGATAAAATAGATTTTTAAATTCAAATATGAAACATTGCCAGGCACCAATGGCTCACATATGGAATTTTAATTAGTCAGGAGTCTAAGGCCTGAGTAGAAAAGTATTCTGGACTACATCTCTCTAACCCATAAAATTTTATGCTGAAAGCATGGGTCAAGTGATAGAGCAACACCCTTGAACATAATAGCTGAGCAAGATCTTTAGACTCCAAACTTAATCATTGATACTAGCACAAAATAAATAAAATAAAATATGATGAAAGCAGGAATATAGAAGAAAACATTAGATACAATAAGAAAGAATAAAATGATAAGCATACAGTAACTGAAGGACAAGAAAATTCATAAAGAAAAAACAGACACTTCTACAGTAATAGTTGGAGGTTCTAACCACATACTCTCAAAGAAGAATCTGATGAAGTTAAGTAATAAAATGGGTGTTTCATGAAACATAGTAAATTAACTAGTTTTTAAAGACTATTAAAGGACATTCTACAAAATGAAAAAGAATCCATATTCTTTTCAAGTACTCAAGAGGCTTTTTTAAGCAAGAGTAAATTTTATACAGTCCCAAATTGAGTCTTGTTGAATTTTTAAACATAATTTCAAATTCTAGCTCCACTCTTACACTTTACCTTTTCCAGGAAGAACTTACTCTAATATAGATAGATAGATAGATAGATAGATAGATAGATAGATAGATAGATAGATAGATAGATAGATAGCTATATGTATATATATATTATATACTATATTTACATATAATATATATGGTATATATGTAGTAATTTAGCATAAGTAATATAAAGACAAAAATCCTGCCTATTTCATGAAGTGACTGACATTAAATAATATGTCTATATTACTATTACTATTTTATAATCATACTATGTTGAACATTTTAATTTAAAATACTATGCTATAGATATTATGTACATATGCTTAGCATATATAATATGCCACAGATATTTATGTGTATATTTTATTGTTATGTCATATTCATAGCATAGAAATTGGTGCTGGAAATTGTCTGTAATTCTTAGCTTTCAACATTACTACTAATATATAAATGTTAATTATCAGTGATAATTCATATATATGTAGAAAAATACTGAGTAAGAGATCTCATAGTTGATATTTTCTACTTGTAAAACAGTAATCATACAAATGATGATTACTTTCCCATTGTTCTTTTTTAGTTTATGAAAAATTTTTTTTCATTTTATTTTATTTTATTGTGAACATACCATACAGAGGGGTTACAATTACATGGGCAGGATAATGCGTACATTTCTTATCAAGGATTGCAGCCTCCTCTTTTGTTTACCCTTCACATCCCTTCCCAGCCTCCCTCCCCCACCCCCACCCCCCGCCACCTAATCCCGCCCCCCCCGCACGCACCAACGTTTTAAAGTTCGTTTTCGACATGACAACTTGTACTTCTCATTGTTGCATCCGGTCCACCTGTTTGATGCACAATAAATTCTTTCTTGTACTTTTTTCCCCAGGTTAGTGTGTCCAAATGTGATCTTTATCATCAATAAAGAGAATACTAGATCACTAGATCCATAAAATCTAAGGTTCATGAATTTTTTTTTCAATTTTTGCATACTCTAGGCTTTGATCTCAGAGCCTCACATTGCACTAAGCTTGCTGCCTGTTGGGCTGGCAGTCTGCCACCTGAACCAAGCCTCTATTGTAGCATTTTGTTGATATTTTAGAGATGAGATCTAGTTTACTTCAATGCTTATACTAATTTCGAGGCATTATCCTTCTGATTCCATGCCTCTAAGTATATATTACATGTGAGAGTCCATGTAACTGTTGAATTTTTTCTAAAAACATAAAATGGTGGGTAATTTTAGCAGATATCAGAATATATTTGACAAATAATTTTTCTTCTAATTCTTGTAAATTTTCTTTTTATTATTTTAATTTGTGTTAACAAGCTATTTTTATCCTTTGCATCTTCATGCTCAAAAGAAATAGCTGTTAAAATAAAATGATTCAGAAAGCCAGCATAGATAAGGGTAGTGAAGTATACTTCAGTAATTTTCATGTGAGGAAAAAAGAAGTCTTTGAAATAGTCATCACTTAAAAAGTTACCATAACATTTTAATGTAGTTTTTCATGAAAAACAAAACAAAATATTTTCCCTCTTTGCAACCAGAACATTTTCCTGCAGCTACATTAAGAATATTGGGGAAGCCATTAGTATTACCACATTCTGCTCACAGTTCCTCTGTATATTTTACATTACCCTCTCTGCCTATTCTCTGATTCCTTGGTTCAAAATGGAATGAGAGTGGTTGAAAACATGTAGAATAGGCAACTACTAATTTCATTTGCATATATTCCATATATGTATAACCCACCACAGATTTAAAACAACCCATAGGTTTACCATAATTATCATTTTGTAATATTTTGTATATATTTGTACAACTTATTCCATGTAAAATATCATTTATTGTCTACTAATTTAAGTCAACAAGAATTTCATTTTCAGCCAAATCCCATTCACTACCTTGTAAATATGTTTCCCTTAAATTGAATGGGTGGCTTATTCCACATCTTAGACACAATGAGTTTAACATAATGTCAACCAAATCATTTTAGGGCAAAGCTGTCTACACCCATCAAGATATGGTTTATCATTTTTTAATATTTGTAAACAACAGACATGATGGTGGAAGATAAAGTTCATTTATTATCTTAACAGTTTCTTTAGGTTTGGAGCTAAACCATAGTTTATTTTGTTTCTTCTAGGCTTAAGACTCACAGGCTTCAAAAAGAGTGTGGCTTTCTTTGGGCCGACCCAGAGAAAGACTCTATTTCCATCTCATGAGAATATTGAGTCTTTGAGCCCTTTGTCTTAGCTTTGTTCCTCAATTTTGTAACAACTATAATTTTGATAAGGCTTTAACTACTAGAATAACTTCAATAACAGATTAACTTCCTTTTTTGATTATATAATGTTTTCCATTCTTATCATAAAGTTTTTAAAAATATTTCTCAAGAAATTTATGATCTTGTGGACACATATTTCCATTTTCCTACTATAGTTTTGTACCTGAGCACATTGCTCATTTTCCTCATCTTGCTTTGATTGGATTTTCACACTAGAAGTTTCCTTAGTATCTCATGATTTTGTAATCTATCTCTTCCAGATGGAAACATAAGAGGTTTAATGGAAGTCCAACAAACCACTCTTATTCTAGGGAAAAGACTGATTTAGTGAAATTCTGTCTGTCTGTCTGTCTCTCTCTCTCTCTCTCTCTCTCTCTCTCTCTCTCTCTCTCTCTCTCTCTCTCTCTCTCTCTCTCTCTCTCACTCTCTCTCTCTGTGTGTGTGTGTGTGTGTTCCAGATATATCTGGGGCTTGAATTAAGGGCCTCGATGCTCCTGCTTAGCCTTTGCGTTCACAACTGGAGTTCTACAACTCAAGCCACACCTTCTACTTCTGGCTTTCTCTGGTAAACTGGGAAAGAATCTCTCAGATTTAAATATCTAGGCTGCCTTCAAACCTCTATTCTCAGAACTCAACCACCAAGGACCTAGGAGTTTAAGTGTGAGCAATTGGCCTCTAGCACATATATTGACTTTGTATTTCAAAATTGGATGGTCAACTGTTTTCAGAGCAGAAGCAATTGGAATATCATTGAATACATAACCTGTCCTTCAAAATCCTAGCAATAAATTTTCTAGACTATGCCCCTGCTAGGGAATATAAGTGTATTTGTGGGAAGGAGCAGTTATCTTATTCTCCAGAGAAGAGAGGAGGATCCTGAAGATGTCAGAGGAGAGAGCTTAAGCCTTGTGAACAAACCTTCTATTCGTATTCTTAGTGTTGCTTATTGATGGATAACTCTTTTCTGGCCTTCTGAGATAGAGATGCTTATTTCTGTTGCAAGTTACAGCTTTTAAATTGTGTTTTCTGGCATTATTTCTCACATTCTCCTATTTCTTGTAATGAGAACTAAAATAATCTGGGTAAGTACGAGGTCAATGGAACTAGACTGATAGCTATACATTAAATTAGCTACCTTTTATCTGATTTTAAAATAATTTCTCTTTTTTGTGGCTTGAACACAGGGCCCAGTCTCTGTCTCTGAGCTTTTTTGCCCAAGGCTAGATCTCTGCCATGTTGAGTCACAGTGCCACTTCTGAGTATCTGAATGGGAGATCAGATTCTCAACCAACTTTCCTGCCAAGGCTGGCTTTGAAACATGATCCTCAGATCTCAACCCCCTGAGTAGCTAAGATTACAGGTGTCAGCCACCTGTGCCTGGCTAATACTCTTACAAAATTTCCCCCAGTCAAAGGGATGGAAAAAATGATAATTTGATAAAAGTAAAGATAAACTGTATTTGTATGATAGCTCTATTATTAGATTACAGAGGCTTTATAACAAATCAATACAAACTGGATGACTTAAAGCAATACAGAGCCGGGGAGCTGGTGGCTTAAGCCTATAAAGCTATTCAAGTCTGAGATCTGACTAGGAAAATCCTTTATTTCTATCTCCAAAATAACAACCAAAAAGAAGGAAGTGGAGATTTGGTTCAAGTGCTTATGAGCCAACCTTGAGCAAAAAAGATAAGTGAAAGCTCCAGGTTCTGATATCAAGCCCAATATTGGTACAACAATGGACAAATTAAAAGGTTATTTAATGGAGACATATTCCAGAATCTATGTGTTGACTTAGATATATTCCCATTGAAGAAAAACTCTATTGGATGTCTTTCTTTTGCCTTCTGGTCAATGCTGGAATTCCTTAGCCATTTTTGGCTAAGAGCTTTTATCACAAACTTCTGCCTCCATCATCGATGATACTGTCTGCTCCTCTGATCATTTTTTTTCTTAATCATCAATCTCTTTTCCCAAATAAAATAGGGTGCATGGGTTCCCGAGGAATGCACACATTCTTGTAGGTGGGGACATCAGCACAATAAGATTAGAATTTTAAATCAATTTATACATTTTCTCCAATCGGATATCTTTTCAAAATAAATATCATGTAAATGTATACTCTTAAAATATGCTTGTTGTGTTATATTATGTGAACATAGCATATACAATTCTAACATTTAAAATTTAATTTTAAAAAAATGGCAAGAATGGACAAAGAAAATAGGCTTTTAAAAATCTGATTTTTTTCAGACTTGAATTTTTAGCCTTAATCAGAAAAGCAATGGGACAATGCCAAGACCTTGAGTTCAAACCCCAGGACTGACAGTAATCAAGCAAGCAAGCAAGCAAGCAAACAAGAAAAAGGAGGAAAGAAAGAAAGAAAGAAAGAAAGAAAGAAAGAAAGAAAGAAAGAAAGAAAGAAAAGAAAGAAAGAAAAAATGGAAGGAAGGAAGAAAAAATGGAAGGAAGGAAGGAAGGAAGGAAGGAAGGAAGGAAGGGAGAGAAAGAAAGAAAGGAAAAGAAAGAATGAATGAATGAAAGAAAGACTATGAGCACATTTAATGCTTTGTATAACTTAAGCTTAAAGCTTCAGGATTAATCTTAATTTCAAACTTTAGCTATAAGATGCCTTTTACCTCTTCTAGATATATCAATATTTTCAAGTATTATGCACTTTTTTAATATTTTGCATGATAACATAGTTTTTTAATAAGATAAATGAATGTATACGTGACAAATTTAACACACTAATATTATCTGTAGCAGGCTAAGATTTGCTTATTCAAAAAACAATTACTGTTCTAATTAAATATATTACCATACTCTTCTTGCAGCAAAATCTATTTTCTTATAATACTGACATTTATATTGATGTCTGACTGTTGGCTTAATTACAGCTAACGTGCTAATAAAACATCCGCTCTGCATTGTCTTTTTTATATAAGTTGCCTTGTCCAAGTTTCTGGAGTTGGTCGATTCAACTAGTTAAAAGACTGCCTGCTTCCAGAGAGGTTGCTGAATGGATATTCTAAGTCATATTTTAAGAAATGCATCCTGAAATCCCCATAGATCTTTCTTTTATAATGACAAACTCAGCTTTACTTTGATGAAGTACATTAACTAGGAATTTATCCAAAAGCTATATAAACAAGCCAGATAAAACAGTAACAAATCAAATAAGAATTACATGTTCCTTTACATAGAAGTTTCTAATGTAGGCAGGTTGGAGACTGTACTGTAATTTCTAGGTTTCTCTTTTTCTGTGCTTGTCTCTGATCTCAGAGGGTTAGCTAAACTGATTATAGTTCACAAAGCATAATGGGAGCATGATCAAGCAAGAAAGGGTCTAATAAACTTCAGTATTTGCTAGCTAAAGAACTTTTTCTAGAAATTTTGCCCAGTAACTCCTTTTTTAATTGTATTGTATTGTAATAGTCCATTGCTAAGAAGGTCCTGTATGGGAGAGAGAAATAACAGCTCTTCAGAGATGCAGACATATGTAAGTCCCACATACCTGTGAATTCCTTACAGTATGACGACAAATTTTCCTTGCCCATGTGACAAAGTTTAAACATCTTGAAATGGGAAAGTTAACATGGACAACTGGGGTGAGCCTAGTCTACTATAAATCTTTAATAGTTGAGAATCCAACCCTGGTGGGTCAGAAAGAGATGTAACAATGAAACACAGGTGAGGTGGATGTGACATGTGAAGAAATTGGTGTGCATTTGTTATTTTTGAAGTTGGAGGGAAATAACCAGGAGGGAAGTAGTTCCAGCGATAAACAGAAGGAGATAAGAAATGAATCAAGGTCACTAGCACTTTGAGATGTGCAATGTATGCCAAATTTTTCACTATAGGATTATAAGGCAATGAGTTAGTGCTATTCAAAAAGACACTATTTTTGTGAGAAATAATTCTCCGAGAAATATATTTACGATGAATGATGAGCGATGGTATAGAACATAAGGGAATATAAGATAGGAAATGCTCTAATGTTGTCAATATCCCATCAATTTTCTCATCCCAACCTGAACTCTAAAAAAACCTATAAAATAGAGTTAGTTAATATCTCAGCCAACTTATGATATTACAATCCAAATAGTTAAAAATTTCATTTCAAGCTTGGCACTGATGGCTCATTCCTGTAATCCTAGCAACTCAGGAGGTTGTGATCAGTAGGTCGGGGTTCGAAGCCAGCCCAAGCAGGAAAATCTGTGAGACTCTTATCACCAATTAACCACCACCCAAAAATGGAAGTGGAACTGTGGCTTAAGTTGGTAAAGCACTATCTTTAAGAGAAAAAGCTCAAGAACAGTGCCTAGGCCCTGAATTCAAGCCCCATCATTGAGAAAAACAATAATAATCAATGAAAGTATTAATAGGCAAGGAAATAGTTCTGGATATTGCATGTCACATAGGAATAAGTACATCAACTCCAAAGGAACTTCAAAAGGTGAAGTTTGTGCCTGCAGAAAGGCTTGCTATGGACAGTAGCCAAATAAGAAAATATACTGGGTGGGTGGGTACTCCTTAATGCATTATTGTCCATCATTCTGATTAGTCAGAAGTTACATTCACAACCTTGTGCTATTGGCTGACTTGAAAAATGTTAAAAGTTTACCTGAGCAATCAACCAAACATTGAGCCAAAGTAGGAACTTATCAGAAAAATAATTCTTACTCATCTGGCTCTCTGTCACTTTGGTCAGGCAGACCTTCAGGTCCTAGAGAGAATAATTCCTCTGAAAGGATTTGGCTTAACTTAATCAGTTTCTTGCAAGATGGTGATGCTTACATTAAGCAGCCAATTTGATAGGAAAAATGCAAGGAAGGATGGAATAGAATAAACTATTCCACAAGAAGAGAGCAGCTACAATATCACGGCAGGTCACCTTTCAGGCATTGGTGCATATCACTAAAGTCATGCCAGTAACAATAGAAACTTCTCTACAACCTCCAAGAGTATGGAGAAATAATGGTCAATAGCCCATACTCATAACTGAGACCTTTAATTCATTATATCTGGCACTCTCTTATAAGCTCTTATCTCTTTGCCTATTTTAACCTACAGCTCTTGCTTATACCTCAGGTGGCCAAAGATGATTGGCTAAAGTGCAAAATTCCCATTTTCCTGTGGCTGCTTAGGCTGTGTAATACATTTTCTCTCCCTGCTTTTAGTAATTATCATCTCTTTATATATATATGTGTGTGTGTGTGTGTGTGTGTGTGTGTGTGTGTGTGTGTGTGTGTGTGTGTGTGTGTGTATGTATGTATGTATATGAGGGCAGGTGAATGGACTACAGGTACAGAATCCTTGAGTTTTGCCTAGAGCCTGACACTCCATTTTTAGAAGCCAGTGGTCTGTTAAGTTTAACAATACATCCTAAGAATGTTACTTAATATTCACAATGATGTTAGGTCAGAAACAGGGTTGAGAATAGGTGTCTATTAAAAGGGACAACAAGATAACCAAGTTAATTTTGGCTCTGATTGCATCAGCCCATTTTTCTACATTCAAGCTAAACAGTGGGTGGGATAATCATGACATATATGGAGACTTGAAAGAACTCAGTTGTAGATTACTGCATTGTCTATTGGGACTCCCAGATTTAAGCTCTTTTTTAAGCTTCTAACAATGGAATCATATAACATTGAAGCATCAGAGTTCGAGCCACTGATCTAATTGTAATATGGCTCATCTGTGTTTGAAACAGCTCATCAGTTCTCTAATTCCATTTTATCCCTCTCTGGCTTCATTCAGTCTCTTCAATTTTTTCCCCTTTTAAGTCTCTTCTTCAATATTTCCCTTAGATTTCAGAAATGGCTGGAGTGATAGATAAATGTCTTTATGACAAATAACTGTCAGCAACCATAAAGTCCACGGGGCAAATCTTCCCATGATGAGATTTCTCCTCAAGGGAGAGCAATAGCCCCAGGATGGAAACAGGTTTCATCCTCAGCAGAAACAATCATCTACTGGGGCACATATTACTCACCCATTCAATGCTCACATCAATACAGACTTCTAGATCCATCCTTAAAACTGAGACAATGGTCAGGCAGATCATAGCCTGACAACACAACATGTTCTCAAAACTAATAGCTCTACAAAGCGCTAATTTTTATTTTTGGTTACTCTTTTACAATAAAAGGTCAAAGTTATTACAGCCCTTCACAGATAGGCTTGGGATAACTGAACACTTTGATCAGTTATTTCTAATGTGACCACACTAATTAAAGCTCTTTTCTCAACCCTTTCCTCATTGTTTTTGTCTTTGAGACAAATAGTCTAGTCTAATCTGTGGAGCTGCCTGGATATAACACATTTGCTTTAGAGCTCTGGTGACATTTGTGAAAGTACCATTACATTAAATAGAAGCTTTGCATTGTATTAAACAGAAGCTCTAAAAAGCACTTACTTACTTAATTAATTTTCGTGCCAGTACTGATCCTTAAGCTCAGGACTTTGTACTGTGTCTAGCTTTTTTTAGGCAAAACTGAAACTCCACTATTTGAGCAACACTTTCAGCTTCTTTTCAATTCATTGGGGAAAAGAATCTCAAAGACTTTTTTAATTGGGCTGGCTTTGAACTACAGGGCTAATTTCTCAGTTTCTACAGTAGCTATGATTGTAGGGATAAACCACCAGTACCCATCACAGGAACAAATTTGTGTGTGTGTGTGTGTGTGTGTGTGTGTGTGTGTGTGTGTTGCTGAGACTTGAACTCAGGACCTGGGTGCTATCGGTGTTCACGGCTAACTCTCTACCACTTATGCCACAGCTCCATTTCAGACTATTTGCTGTTTCATTGGGAATAGGAATCTCATAGATATTCCTACCTTGGCTGGGTTCTAGCCATGTTCCTCAGATCTCAGCCTCCTAAGTATCCAGAATTGCAGATATAAGCATAGTAGGTCTTAATTCTGTTACATCTTTAATATGTGTGCATGTGGAAATATACACACAGACAAACACAATCACACACACACACACACACACACACACACACACACACACACACAAACACACACACATACAACTTAAATTTCTTGGGAAAGGTGTATTTGGAAGTTGAGGATGACTCATTTCAGCTATCAGAGACTAAGATGGCCTATTCACATCAACAACCATTCATTATGTAAGTATATACTGAATAGAAATGTTTATATATGTGCACATATGTAACAACATTCTTATATACATATAGACACAAATGCAAGTCTGCAAAATGACAAGTATATAAATTCTACAAAATGGGCACATTTTCTGAATCTGTTTTGCTCACTTTTGATAGCAAAGAAAAAGCACATCAGCAATTAATCCATGCTTATCTTAAAATTGTACAGGAATTGGCTATTTATCTGAAATCGAAGAACAAGCTTTCAGATAGTACTATGAGACCTATACATTGAACAAGTCACTTCACAGTTCTTTGGTTGATGGATGGCACTAAGTAAAGCTGCCCCTTGGTGGGAGGTAATGTCCCACAGATCATAAATGTGGAAACAATTCTCAAGTGTTTATTGATTGTGCCTAAACAATAAAGTTAAATGCCCAGAAAATATTTTGATTTTATGGAACACAATATAACTAGAGGATAAATGTAATCCAATTCTGCTTACAGTCAGAGTGCTGAAATCACTAAGTCTCAGAGGCTTTGTTCATGCTCTTTCTGTGAGTATTCTAAAATCAGACTTCTGAATTTGATACAATTGTGCCTTTTTGTCTTGCATCTATACACTCTTCTAAGCCTGTGCTGTGTACAGAAAATCCCTCCAAAAGATGAAAAACCTAGAAAATAGAAAATGGTATATACATAAATGGAAGCATTTATGTTCCAAGTTTACAAGAGACCTCTATCTTTCCCAAACGTGTTCCACCGTCCAGAATGAGTCACATAGTCAAAATTAGATACAGCAATTGTTACAAATGCAGTCAAATTTTTAGTGAAGAGAAAGAGAAGTAAATTGGTTCCACAACTAACCAGCAATGGTACATTCTGTCAAATCAAGGACTCTGATATGTCTATATGTTATAGACTGATCCAGGATCATAGAAGTAATTCAAATAGAGGTAAATTTAACATGGTAACCTTTTAGGGACAATCTCCACAAATGATGCAAAAATATTAAAGAAAAATCCAAATGGAGTTGCTGTCCTGATTTCAGACACGCTTTTCTCATTGTTGGCATACAGAAAAGACATTGACTTTTGAGGGTTAATTTTATACCCTGCTACTTTGCCAAAGTTTTGAAAAAAAAAAGCTAGAAGTATGGCTCAAGGAGTATATATAGATATATAGCACTAGACTTGAATGCAAAAAGAAAAAAAAAAGCAATGAGGGATGAACTCCACATTCTCCACACAGATGGACCAGGCAAAGAATGCTGACTGAACATTACAAGCAAATAAAAACTTAAATAGCAAAAAAAGAAAAAAAAGAAAAAAAAGAAATGAAAAGTAAAGAAAAATTCAGATTATATAGCAGGTAGATTTCCCTGACATAAGTGGTAAGTTTACATTGTTGAGGGTTCAATTCCTCCTATTATTCATTCCATTTTGCCCCCAATCTCATTATTATGGGAAGAACGAGGAATCATGGGGCTCACAAGAGTCCTCAAAAAAGATCTTCCAGAAGAATTGTCCTACAAGTGGGAGAACTGGATACCAAATTGTTGATGTACAATATGGCCAAAAAATATATCACTACATTAAACAACCAAAGGTATAGGAGAAAAAATGTAAATAAATAGGAACAGCAAATTTTTAGGGTAGACAAGGTGAATTTAACATTGATTCTACTGACTCCAAAGTTCATTCTTCACTGCCTTAAATATTACCTCATTTACTTTGAAATTAGTAACTAGAATTAAAAAGTCTCCTAAGCTTTAATATTAAATATCTGAATACAACTTACAGTCCTAGAAGCCTAAGAGAAGATTTCATGCATGAGTATTTTTTCTGGTATTGGGGGACAGAGGGAGGATGAAATATCCCCCTTTCATACTGCTAATGATGATCTTTTCTTCGCTTGGTTTTAGTGAATTTCTCTGTGAAGAGATGTGCCATCACTACTTTTATCCTCTGTTACTAATGTTGCTTAATATTTGATACATAGTAGCCAGGTATGAACCGGGATGTACTTGTGTAGGTATATATTGTTAGGTTCTTAAAGTGCCCTAACTTTCCCAGTGCTCTAATTCAGAGGATTATAACAGCATAACTGCCATTTTCTTTCTTTCTTTTTTTCCTTTTTTCTAAAATTTGTAAAGGTTATAATTACTTTAGTAAGGCAGTAAGTATATTTCTTTTGAATAGTGTTACTCCTTCCCTTGTTTCTCCCACTTTCCCTTCCCCCAACTCCCCTCCTGCCCAAGTTGTAAAGATCCAATGTAGTGTCTTGTGAGTATCACTGTTGCACTGGTTTACCCTTTATCCTTTGTCTCATCATTTTCATATTCACTTTTCCCCTCCCTGAATCAGATAAATTATATACAAGACAAAGGGTACCAAAATTAAAAACACTGATAACAGGGAATAAGCCAAAGGAAAAAGTGAAAGAAAAAAAGGAATAAATGCAAACAGTACACTAAAGGAAAAAAACACCTCTTTTTCCATATCTTGTAGCTCATTTTGATTAGCATCATTTTATATGGTCATATGTACATAGCTATTGAGCTATTGTGATCTTCTGCTAGGAATATGCTACACATATACTAATTCTTACAAATGAGTGAGGCCATGGAGCTTGTGTTTCTTTGGGTCTGGCTTCCTTCATTAATAAGATATTTCCCCAAGTCTTTCCATTTCTTTCTGAATGGGATGATGTGATTCTTTCTGCTGGAAGCATAAAATTCCATTGTGTATATCACATTTTCTAGATCCATTCACCTACTGAAGGGCATCTGGATAGATTCCATATCTTGCCTATGGTAAACAATGCTTCAATGAAAGTAATTGTGCTGGTAGCTTTAGTGTGGCTTTGTTTGTGGTATTTTGGGAAAGGGGGTGTGTGTCTAGATTCCAGACTACGTGATTAAACACTTACAAAAGGGCCCACGACCGGACCCCCCCGCCAAAAAACAGTGGATGTAGTCCAAAGGCCTATAACACAGTGGAAAATGAGAACCAGATGGGATTGAACACAAAGCAGAGAAACTAACAAGATAGCAAGCACGGGCAAACCAAATAAAATGAGTTATCCTGAGGGGCAATTGAAAAATTAAGGCCATTTTTGTTCTCCCCCCACAGCCCCAATAGTAAACAAGCATAACAGATATGGTATCTTCAAGTTTAAACACCGCTGTCTTTAGGCAGTTAATTTAAGTCCTCATTTCCAAATAATTAGACTTGATTTGACTCACTCCTAAACTGTTTTTTGTAGACAACATATTTGGTGTCAGCCTACTGAGGTGTGAAAGTATGAAATGAAAAAATCTAGAACTAAACAGTGTTTTGATTTTTTTTTAAATTACCTTTATGTGGTTGTACAAGGAGTTTCACTTTAACATGTCAATTTGTGAGTATGATGCTGCTTGATCAATGCCACTGCCTCAGTCATTTTCCTCCATCTCTCTCAATTCTATTCATCCCCTCTCATAAGTATTACACTGCATGATGTTCTAGTTAAAATGATGAAATCTCACACTAACCTGTTTCATGCAACCACACTGGTCCTGCCGTGTAGCCACAGGATATGTTTTCCTACCTGTCAGTCACTGAAGACATATCTCAGTTAACCGATTACTGGTTGATATCATGAGGCTTGGGTTTTCTTATTCATATTTCTGAAGTGATGTAGAAGTTTAAAAATACCATAATAGTGATGGAGTAAGTTAGAAAATTTCAGAATGTAGATATACCAAAGAAAAGTCATGATTTTCTTCCTGTGAGAAAAAAAAACATTATTATTAATCCAGGGTATAGGTATAGAGTGAAAACCATAACATACAGAGAGTCCAATGTCCTTCAGTATCAAACATTCACTAGTGTTCTTAGAAAGTAGCTCCCAGGCAAGAGGTATTTTTTTTTATCACCTATATCTTTTGTTCTTTCTTTCTGCTAAATAACCTTCATGATCTTGAAGACTCAGTGTCTCTTATTGCAACAAAATAAGAAGAAAAGTTTCCAAATCGCTACTTGGAAAAATATACACAAAAATCTATAACCTAAAAGACAAAACACATTGTTTGGGGATAATCCCATGAATATTTTGTTACTTTACGATAGAAATTAGCCACGTTCTATTTAATGTAAAATAAAAAAGACCTGGGGGTATCTTCAGCATAACTCTGGAATATAGTGTCTGCGAAATCATGATGACAGATGGGAACATTTGTGAAAGAAGGAATACAATTATTTTCATGTTATTCAAGAAGGGTATGAGTTCTTGGGCTTCTGGTATTTTTATTTCATTTTTGTGGTACTGGGATTAGAACTAAAGACCTCATGAACTCTTGGATTGTTTGTTTGTGGCACTCTATTACTCGACCCTCATATTTTTTTGAGAAAGATATTTTATTAATAATTTTTTATTGTGAAAATACTTTACAGAAGGGTTACAATTACATGGGCAAGGTAATGAATTCATTTCTTATCAAGTATTGTTGCCTCTTCCTTTGTTTTTCCTGTACCATCTCTGCCCTCCCACCTCGATGACTACAATCCCAATCCCCCCCACAACCGCCTACCTGCTAAAGTTGTAAAGTTTGTTTTTGACATAGCATTTTGTACATCTTATTGTTGCAATGGCTCCACCTGTATCCCTAGTTAAACAATTTGTTTTTTCCTTTCCCCTCCACAAATTATGTCAACATCAAATACAGTGAAAACAGGGGTTATATCGTGTATTGGCCTTAATATTTATCTCTGCTTTATGCTGTGTGTTTTGGAGGGAGAACCTTACAGATTACTCAAGCAGTCTCAAATTGTATACCTTAAAGTCTCCTCCCACTGAGTTGCTAGAATTACAGGAGTGTGCCACTAGCAGCTGGATCTTTTAGGAAATATTACTTTTGTTTTTTAAGCAGTAACTCTCAAACATACCTGTTAATTAGAAATTATAGGAGTATAACACATTAACATACATACTATAAAGTTATTTAAACGGTTTTAATATCACTAGCTGGGACTTAATCAATGGACTAGTGCTGTAAATTACTATATTACATGACTTCAGCTTTTTGTTAACAGTTATATTTTCATATAAAACATAACAAGCAATCAGATTAAATTGTATTTTTTCAGAATGCTACAATTTTTAAGCAGGGCAGTAGTTTCTGTATCTTTATTCATTAACATCTTTCCCCACTTCATATTTTGTGTATTATTTAGTAAACCAACATTTTATCAACTTCTATTTTATATCTCACTCACTGGTCATTGAAATGTTTCTTTACACAAATACTTGTGCATTAAAATTAAATGTCATCCACTCAGGTGATTTACAAATACTCCCTCCAGGATGAAATTATTATATTGTCATGTAATAAAACACCTGAGGTAGGCATATACAAAGTGATGGATTTATAGGCTCACAATTCTAGAAATACAATGTCCAACGTACAAAGGGAAATCTCTCCTGTGCTCCCACATACAATAGGGAACTCTGTATATTTTAGTATCCATGTGTTCTTCAAGACACAGTTACAGATCCATTATAGTGAAATAATCTAATCTAATTATTATGTAATGCTTCATTGGTAAGCATTACTCTTCATGCCACTGAAATAAGACTTGGGTAAATTCTTCCATGAATTTGGAAATTCAATACATAATCAAATCATAGCATATGTAAGATCAAAAAGTACAGTGATTTGGTCTAGTTTACAAAATAATAACACTCCTATTTTCTTATCTTTTTTTCAATAAATGTATTGTAGGTATTGGGGTTTAAATTCAAGGCCTCGTTTCATTCCTTTTGTTATCTCCACTGGTACTCTTCTTCAGCCACAGCTTCAGGCCTGCTTTTTAGCTGGACATAGTGTACAATATCCCAGGAGTCTTTGGCTAGGCCAGTTCCCAACAGTAATCCTCAAGATCTCAGCTTTCAAAGTAGATTATGAACATAATTCTCTGGAGTCCAGAATTAATAATTTTTTCTTCCTCACTTGGAAATTAACATCTTATGGGGGTAGAAGTAAAAATAAGCAAGTGTGTTGTGGGGGGGGGAGTTAGGAAATGGTAATACTAGTGACAATTGATGCAAAGAAAAATAAAACAAGCTTAAAACAGAAAGACTTTTTACATGAGGGAAATGCAATTTTAATGGGGATTTATACTACCAGGGGAAAAATGTTTGAGCTGAGATCTTCAGTAGAAACACAGTTTGCATGAATTATATGAGAAAAGGACCCCAGGCAACGAGAATAGAAATAGGGCTAAGTCAAGGGCCTGTTATGCATTACTAAGGATGAGACAGAGATAGCAAATAGTTGGAAATTAGGTAGGCTAGAAATGAAGGGCAAGGTTATCCATGATTCTAACTCACTTTAAAGTTTGTATTCATCTCTGGATGATATGAGACATAAACTTCTAGCAAGTGAGGATTAAAATTGGGAAAATATTCATTGTGGTTTTAGTAAACCTAGGCAAAATGCTTCACAAGGAGGTAATTTTGGATATAATAAAACACGTCATGTTCTTGCTATATTTTGAAAATTGTTAACTGACCATCAGTTGAAAAAAATACTATTTGAAAACGCTAGTAAAATATTTTTGAAATTTCCATAGAAAGAATTGTAAGTGACTTCTGTATGCATTGTTTTCCTTCTAATATTTAAAACTATGCAAAAACAAATGAGGTCAATGACATAAATTGCTAATGTGTTTTATTAAATTCTTAGAATCTACCTAAACAGACTAGTTACTTAAGGAAATATATGCCAAAATGTATTAAAACAGATACATTTAATAACTGGTATATGATAATACAATATGTATACTTTGAAAAAAACAAATTCATTATATCATCTTTCTGAAGTTTGACATTTCTTAACAATTGTCTATAAGATACAGACTTTATTCTCATAAGTGAATTGAATATGCATAAAGTTTGAAATACTTAAACATATATTCAAATAAATTTTCTCACTTGAAAAAAATGTAAATAAACCCTAATTTTTTATCTTCACCAAGAAGAGTTCCTGAAAATAAAAGAAATACATGGCTCTTATTTCTAGACTTTATTTCATGTCTTCCATAGTTTGTACTCATCTGTACTTCAAAATATTACCATATGTAAAATGACATAAGCTTTAATGGGATTGAATGAAGTTGCAGAGCTTCTGCAAGGCAAAACAGCTTCTGCTAGCAAGATCAATAGAAAGCCCACGGATTGGGAGAAGACCTTCACTTGCCATACAACAGACAAGGGTCTCATATCTAAAATATACTTGGAACTCAAAAAATTAAATCCCCTAACAACAAATCCTCAAAGAAACAACTGCCCAATAAATAAGTGGGCTAAAGACTTAAAGAGAAACTTCTCTGAAGAAGAAAGAAGGATAGCCAATAGACACATGAAGAAATGCTCAACCTCCCTAGCCATAAAATTTGAAATGCAAATCAAAACAACATTGAGATACCACCTCACCCCAGTTAGAATGGCTAAAATCAAGAACTCTAACAACAACAGATGCTGGAGGGGATGTGGACAGAAAGGAAACTTACTTCATTGTTGGTGGGAATGTAAACTTGTTCAACCACTTTGGAAAGCAGTATGGAGGTTCCTCAAAAGACTTCACATAGATCTCCCCTATGACCCAGCAATCCCACTTTTGGGCATTTACCCAAATGTTTACAAACAAGACCACACTAAAGCTACCAGCACAACTATGTTTATTGCAGCATTATTTACCAGAGCTAAGATCTGGAACCAACTCAGATGCCCCTCAGTAGATGAATGGATCAAGAAAATGTGGTAGATATACACAATGGAATTCTATGCCTCCATCAGAAAGAATGGCATTTCCCCATTTGTTAGGATATGGAAAGACTTGGAAAAATTATATTAAGTGAAGTAAGCCAAGCCCAAAGAAACATATGTCCCATGCTTTCCCTCATTTACAATAGTTAGTATATGTATGAGTCAAGCAGAAAAGGTCAGATGAGGTGATGTTAGGAAAATGAACCCTTAGATATGTATTTAGATGTTTTTTTTTCATGAAATTGTTTCTAACGCATTTATAAGATTATTTCTTTGTTACCTTGTATGTCCCTCCCCCACAGTATAACCCCTGCTTTCACTATATTTGATGTCGGTATAATTTGTGGAGGAGATGGGGAAAAACAAGTCGTTTAAATAAGGATACAGGTGGACTCGTTGCAACAAGGAGAAGTACAAGTTGTCCTGTCGAAAACGAACTGTTGGCCACTTTGTAAGTGCTTAGTATATACCTGCTGAAATGAACTGGAATGAGCTGGATTAGTAAAGTGGTTTCATGGAGATTACAGGGACAGACTCCATGAAGAGTGACAGCCAATATCTGTGTTTTCTAAAAATGCTTTAAATAAGTGCTCTAAACTTGAGTGTTGTAAAGAAGCAATAGTGACTAAATGGAGATTGGTGATACTTGACACTAAAATCAAGAGTGACTGAGATACAGACGCCTTTAAAAGGATCAATTATTACTATGAAGATACGTTTTTTTTGCTAACTAAACCAGAACAATACTAAGTAGAAAGTGTATTGTTTGTATGCTTCTCTATGGCCATTTCAATAAATTTTCAGTCAATTAATAATTTTCATTTTACTTCTGGTCCTCCTTCCCCTCCTATTTTACTTTTTTTTATTAAACTTATAGCAATTCTATCATTAGAAATCTTCAAATTGATAGTTTCAGTTCTATAGGTTAATGAAAACTTCTTCCTTATATCATATGGTAGATAGTTGCATATACTTCTGACATCAAATTAATGCAAAACTGTCCTAATTCAAATAAAATATATTTCCTTTTTCCTCTGGGTTGATGTCAAAATGCTGGAGTATGTTATTAAGACATTAAATAGAGCCATTATGTTCTGGCTAAATTCAGAAATCCTATTCATTCTCTACTTATAATTTCTACTGCTTGTCAAAACACGATACTAAGCAAGTTTTTAAAAATGGCTTTTGGAACAAATAAATGAATTCATAATTTTTCAGATATTGAATGTAATTCCTGATGTCTTTCCCTCTCATTTTCTCATGTACATATGATCTCAGGCCTTGAAGACTTCTGGACCTCCTTAGACAGGAGGTGGATACTGCCAATAATCACCCTGCACCAATGCCCTTGAGTTACACTATTGAATGGGCCATTCAAAACAGAGGAAGAAATTTGATTTTTTAAACTATCCTTGATTTTATATAGTGTAACCTAATCTCGATAGAAAAATAAAAAAGATCCACTGGTAGATTCATCTTTAAGCTCATTTATATGACCCTCTAATAAACTCAAAAGAGGTGGACTCTGGGACCAAACACAACCTTTGAGAGGTAAAGTGTGCCTTCATGAATACTGACCCAAATGTATAAATATACAATAAAAATGGTTGAAATCAATGCAGCGTCCATATATGTTTTCTTAGTGATGATTCACAAAATAGAAATTGGCCATGTCCTGAAAATGTTTTCACCTAAAAATAGATCTGAATTTAATTTACTGAAGAACTAATCTAGTGGTACAAATAGACTTTCTTCCTTCTTCATAAAAATGTGACTTTTGAACTCCAAGTACAGTTTGATTTCATGTTCTACATAGAAGAAGAAAGTCTAAAGGAGACTTATTTGTCTCATTTGACTCCACTGTAGGAATTCATATGTATGAATTTATAACATATAATTATGCACATAAATAAGATGCAAGATTATATACAATAAAATAAATAGATATTAAGTCAGAGAAGCAGGGAATGACCACAAAGGGAGCAAATAATTTCTTAAATTAGTGCAAAATATTTTTTCTGATAGTGATGATGGTTTCCTGGAATACAAATCTTTCAAAATTCCATGATATATAACAATTACACATAATTATGTATATACTAATTTTATTTTATGCACCAATAAAAATGTGTATTTTTTCTAGTGATAAAAGTTATATGTTCCTTATTAGCCTATCTATTATACATAGTGTTCTAAAGATGATAAAATTTATACAGAAACAGTATCCATTTTATATAAATTTTATATTTTTCTGCTATGCATACACATTCACTAAAGTAGCACTTTTTATGTCCCAGCTAATTTTGTTTATATGCACAATTTTAAAGAACAGCTGTAAATACTATATAACCCTCTTAAAATCATAAATGTTTAAAGAAAAAGCATCCAAAATCACTCATTGCAAAGATATTGTCTTGACCAAAACATTTAAAGATGGGCACTATTCAAATATTAAAATTAATTTTGACAAATATTCAATGTATATTCTAGTAGTATAAGCTTACAAAAATCAAACACATACAAACAGAAAAGTTTGCTTTTTAATGGTACTTGTCTTTATTTTAAAAAAGCTATAAAAATTCATTCTTTTTTATAACAATGGGTAATGACCAAAAGTGTTTATTTTTATAATTAATTAATTAATTAATTTTTTATTGTGAGAATACCATACAGAGGAGGTATAATTACATGGGCAAGATAACGAGTACATTTCTTATCAAGCATTGTTGCCTCCTCGTTTTCTCCCCTTCCCAACCCTTCCCATAATCCTCCTCTCCCCCCACCAGATCCTCCCCCCACCCCCCACCAAAGTTCTTAAGTTCGTTTTTCGACATAAAGACTTGTACATCTCATTGTTGCAATGGATCCACCTGTGTCCTTAGTTAAACAATTTGTTTTTTTCCTTTCCCCTCCACAAAGTATACCAACATCAAATACAGTGAAAGCATGGGTTACATGTGGGGGAGGGAGATACAAAGCAACATAGAAATCATCTTATAAATATAATAGAAACAATTGCATTAAAGGAAAAAAAAACATTCGAATACTTATTTTAGGGCTCATTTCCCTAGTATCAACTTATCTGACATTTCTGCTTGTCTTAGATATATACTTGTAATTGCAAATAAGGGAAACCATGGGACTTATGTTTCTTTGGGCCTGGCTTACTTCACTTAATAGAATTTTTTCCAAATCTTTCCATTTCCTAACAAATGGGGCAATGTCATTCTTTCTGATGGAGGCACAGAATTCCATTGTCTATATATACCACATTTTCATGATCCATTTATCTACTGAGGGGCATCTGGGTTGGTTCCATATCTTAGGTATGGTAAATAATGCTGCAATAAACATAGTCATGCTGGTAGCTTTAGTTTGGTCTTGTCGGTGATCATTTGGGTAAATACCCAAAATTGGAATTGCTGGCTCATAGGGGAGCTCTATGTGGAGTCTTTTGAGGAACATCCATAATACTTTCCAAAGTGGTTGAACAAGTTTACACTCCCACCAACTATGCAGTAAGGTTCCCTTCTGTCCGCATCCCCTCCAGCATGTGTTGTTATTAGAGTTCTTGATTTTAGCCATTCTAACTGGGGTGAGGTGGTACCTCAATGTTGTTTTGATTTGCTTTGTTTATGGCTAGGGAGGTTGAGCATTTCTTCATGTGTCTATTGGCCATTCTTCTTTCCTCTTCAGAGAAGTTTCTCTTTAAGTCTTTAGCCCACTTATTTATTGGGCAGTTGTTTCTTTGACTATTTGTTTTGGGAGGATTTAATTTTTTGATTTCCAGGTATATTTTAGATTTGAGACGCTTGTCTGTTGTATGAAGGTCTTCTCCCAATCCATGGGCTTTCTATTGATCTTGGGAGCTATGTCTTTTGCCAAACTCTACTACAAAGGCCTAGTAATCAAAACAGCTTGGTACTGGCACAAGAACAGACTCCAGGACCAATGGAATAGACTTGAAAATCCAGAAATGAACCTAAAGACCTATAGCCATCTAATCTTCGATAAGGGAGCTAAAAAAATAGAATGGAAGAAAGATAGCCTATTCAATACATGGTGCTGGCAAAATTGCTTAACTACTTGTAAAAAACTAAAGCTGCCCCCCACCTAAGGCACTGGAAGTATTTTATAAACCCATCAGGGCATTCAGGCACGCGGCAGCTCATGCCCATCATCCCAGCTACCCAGGTGGCTGAGAGCTATGGATCGTGGTTCAAAGCTAGGCAGGACAGGAAAGTCTATGAGACTCTTGTCTCCAAGGAACCACCAAAAAGCTGGAAGGGATGGTGTGGATCAAGTGGTAGAGTGCCAGCCTTGAGTCAAAAAGCCAAGTCAGAGCTCATGGTCCTGAGTTTAAGTCTCAATGTTATAGAAGGGAGGGAAGTTGGAAGGAAGGAAGGAAGGAAGGAAGGAAGGAAGGAAGGAAGGAAGGAAGGAAGGAAGGAAGGAAGGAAGGAAGGAGGAAGGAAGGAAGGGAGAGAGGGAATGATGGAGTGAGGGAGGGAAAAAGAAAGAGGAGAGTGGGGATGGTAGCAGGGAGGGTAATGGAGGGAGAGAGTGAGGGAGGAAAGGAAGGAGGGAGTTTCCAAGCCTGAATAACTTGTTAATTTGCTTTCCCAAATCCTTTTCCTCCCCCAGAGCCTTGGTTGGAAACACTGCATTGTAGGACACATCTAGCTGGTGGATGGTTAGCCCATATAATTTCTTCTTTAATATTTTTCTTATTTTATTAATATTATTTAACCTTGTAAGTAAGTAATACATCAGAAAATCCTGATTCCAAAGTTAGCCCCTGCTGCTTCGCCCTTCCTCAGAATGAGTTGGCCCCTGGCTGTAAAAGAGAACAAAGAATCTATGCAGAGCCAGCCGGAGGCTCTGCCCCTCCACCAAAAAACACAACTCAAGGGAAGTAGCTAAGACAAAATGGGTGCTCCTCCTCTCCAAAAAGAACAATGCCCCCAGAAGATTCATTGGAAACAGAGAAGAGCCTCACCTGGAGTTTGGGGGTGGGGAGGAAGAGTTGGAGTCTAGGGATGGGCTAAAGTCAGGAGCTGGGGTGGTAAAAAGGAGGTTCAGAGATCAACATCCCAGGAAGCAAAATTCCAGAGCAGAAGGTGAGGTGAGTAGAGGTCAGGGGTGGAGGTTTGGCAAAGCTGGATCTCATCAGAGTACTGTATCCTTCCTCCTTTGTTTTTTTTTTTTTTGGTGTCAGTTCTGCGGTGGCTTGAACTCAGGGCCTGGGTGCTGTCCCTGAGCTTTTTCACTCAAGGCTGGCGCTCTTCCACTTGATCCATAGCTTCACATCCAGTGTGGTGGTGGTTCCCTGGAGATAAGGGTCTCATGGCCTTTGCTTCCCCAGGCTGGCTTTGAACCATGCTCCTCAGATCTCAGCCTCCTGAGTAGTGGGGATGACAAGTGTGAACACCAAGGCCCAGTCGGCCTAACATGTTTAACAAAGCTCTGGACGGGGTGTCCTCATTCTATCCATCAGGATACAGAGTGGACTGATACAGGGCTGGTCTTGTTCTTCTCAAAGCAATATTCCACCTCTAGAGAAGCCTCCAGGAACAGGAGGAAGTGTCACATTTATTTGAGGCAGTTCTGAGTCTGGCTAACACTTGGAAAAGACAGAAAGTCTGGGTGGGAGGAGCAGCTTCAACCCTCACCACCCCCCTCCCAAAGAGTCCGTGGCTGGGGCAGCACCCAGTTATCCCCTGGTCACAGCCTACTGCTCACCTTCTAGAAACTCCACTGGACATCCAGTCATTGTATTCATGGGCACTTGTCTTTCTGATGGAACGCTGGATGGGAACGACTCCAGGAGAAGAAGGTCTTATCCTGACTCCTTGCAGAGATTTCTACCAACTGAGGCAGGGAGACCGTTGAAAAGAAGAGTATCACTTATAATGGTGGCCAGAAAGCAGAGAAAGAGAAAAGTGGGAAGGAGAGGAGAGAGACAGAGGGAGAGAGAAAGAGCAAAGGAAAGAGACAGAGGGGGAGAGAGGGAGGACCCCCCTCCCCTGCCCCCCGGCTGTTTCTCCCTTTCCTTTGATTCTGCCCAAGGGCCCAGCCCTTGCAATTTTTCTGACTGGCTTCAGCGCCATCTCCCCCATCTGCTGTTAACCTACTCTGGCCGCTAGTTTCAACTTTTGCAATGAGACTTTAGTGGTTGTTCTTTGCTTTCCTGTTACTTTAGTTTTTTTTTGATTTTTGGATTTTTTTTTAGTTATGATAAAGGTGACATCCAAAGGGGTGACAGTGACATCTTTGTGGACCGGGTTCCCCTTCCCTTGCTCTCTCCCTCCCGTCCCCACCCACATTTTCCACAGAGTGTCCAGTGAGACTCGAGTATTTTTTGTTGTTGTTGTTGTTGTTTCTTTGGTCAGTCATGGGGATTGAATTCAGGGCCTTGGCGTTGTCCCTGAGCTCTTCAGTTCAAGGCTGGCACTCTACCACTTGAACCACAGCACCACTTCCAGTTCTCTGGTGGTTCATTGGAGATGAGACTCTCATGGACTTTCTTGCCCAGGCTGGCTTTGAACTGCGATCCTCAGATCTAAGCCTCCTGAGTATCTGGGATGACAGGTGTGAGCTATGGGCACCTGGCTAATTTCTAGCCCCAGTACTATATTCTTCGATGTAAAACCTACTGCTAGGTACTCAATCTTGTGCACACATACACACTTGTGTTCTGGGGCTTGAGCTCAGGGCTTTGAGCTTTCACTCAGTTTCTTTTGGCTCAAGGACACAGCCCCACCATTCAAGCCATACCACTACTTCTGGCTTTTTGTTGGTTTACTAGAGATAAGAGTTACATGGATTTCTCTGTCCCAGGCTGGCTTTGAACCATAATTCTCAGATCTCTTCCTGGGTAGCTGGACTGCTGGGCTGCATGCCTGGCAGTGCTTTGGTGGGGGTAGGAGGGGGGACACAATAGAACTTCCCTTTATTCTGTAATGGTTTCCTGCCCTGATTTAGGTCCTCCTGTGGATGAACAAAAGAATTCATGAAGGGGGGGGGAGAGAAGGAGAGAGAAAGAAACATGGGACATAGGAATGCTAAGGAAGAGCTTTTGGGTTATTTTTTGTTGTTGTTGTTTTATTTCCAACTCTCATTAATTCTTAGTTGGGAAGAGTTACAAATTAACCCCAGTTATACAATTTACGACTTTCAGGACCACTTCAGGGCCTGGTGCCACGTATCTGTACTTCCAGGTCGGAACCAGACAAGGCAGAGGTAGTGAGAGTCTGTCTCAAAAAAAAGAATAAATACCAGGCTTGGTGTCAGATGGTGGAAATTTTGAAAGAACTGTCTGCATTACAATGGTCTCACAAAACACTCTGGGGATAGCAATGCAGTCTCTTGTAGAGACCAGAAAAATACATCATTCACAGAGAATAAATGTGCCTGCCTGGTGCTGAAGTGGTCAAGATGGAAAGGGTAAGCAGTCCTTCAATCAGCATTAGTCATTACAGAGTAATAACCAGCACCTCTGTCACACATAGTGCCATTTCACAACAACCTTCTCCACAAGGAAGCAAAGACATTTTACCCTCTTCCTCCTTCATTTAAACATGACATTCCTGGATCTGAACCCAAACTAACATGCTGGGATTCTACAGACAAATACACAGACACACACACACACACACACACACACACACACACACACACACACACACTCAAAAAATTCTCATTAGTACAACCGACAATGTTCTTATACCTAAAATATACCTGGAACTCAAAAATTAAATCCCCCAACAACAAATCCTCAAAGAAACAGCTGCCCAATAAATAAGTGGGGTAAAGACTTACAGAGAAACTTCTCTGAAGAGGAAAGAAAGATGGGCAATAGAAACATGAAGAAATGCTCAAACTCTCTAGCCATAAAAGAAATGCAAATGAAAACAACATTGAGATACCACCTCACCCCAGTTAGAATGGCTATAACCAAGAACTCTAATAACAACAGATGCTGGAGGGGATATTGACAGAAGGGAACCTTACTGCATGTTGGTGGGAATGTAAACTTGGTCAACTACTTCGGAAAATTGTATGGACGTTCCTCAAAAGACTCCACATAGAGCTCCCCACTTTTGACCCAGTAATCCACTTTTGGGCATTTACCCAAATGATCCCAAACAATACTATACTAAAGCTAACAGCACAACTATGTTTATTGCAGCATTATTTACAATAGATAAGATATGGAACAAAAAAAAGATATGGAACCAAGCAAGATGTCCCTCAGTAGATGGATCAAGAAAATGTGGCATATATACACAACGCAAGTCTATACTTCCATCAGAAAGAATGACATTGCTCCATTTGTTAGGAAATAGAAAGATTTGGAAACAATTATATTAAGTGAAGTAAGCCACGCCCAAAGAAACATAGGTCTCATGGTTTCCATTATATGCAATAACTAGTATATGTCTGAGACAAGCAAAAAAAGTCAGATAAGTTGATATTAGGCTAAACAAACTCCAAGATAAGGATTCAAATGTTTGTTCTTTTTTGCGATTGTTTCTCACATATTTATAATTTGATTTCTTAGATGCTTTGTATTCCCTCTCCCATGGTATAACCTTTGTTTTCACTGTATTTGATGTTGGTATAATTTGTGGAGGGGAAGGGAAAAAACAAATCATTCAAATAGGGATACAGGTGGACTCATTGCAACAATGAGATGTACAAGTCCTTATGTCAAAAAACGAACTTTACAACTTTGCCTGGGGGCAGAAGGGAGGGGGGTGGGGCATGGAAGGGATGGGAAGGGGAAACAAAGGAGGAGGCAACAATGCTATGAAGAAATGATAAGAAATGTACTCATTACCTTGCCCATGTAATTGTAAACCCTCCGTACAGTATTTTCACAATAAAAACAAACAAGAATAATAGGAAATTCACATTAGGAACTGAAGTTCTTGACCACTTCTGAATTGATGAAGCCAACAAAAATGACAACTGAGAAGCAGAGCTATCTGCCTCCAGCCCCAACATGAGCAATCCAAACTGCAAAAGTCCTGGTGTCACCACCAAACATAGCATGTGTGCAGTCTGCCTGCCTACCCTCTTAGACAACAACTCAACAGCAAGAGGTGACAGATTAAAAAAGTCAAATTATTTTATTTTATTTCTTTTTTTATCAGTCATGGGGGCTGAACACTGAGCCTGGGTGCTGTCCCTCAGTTCTTCAGCTCAAGTCTAGCGCACTACAACTTGAGTCACAGTGCCACTTTCAGATTTTTTTCTGCTTGTGTGGTGCTGAGCAATTGAACCCAGAGGCTCATGCATGCAAGGCAAGCAGCCTACCACTGAGCTAACTTCCAAGCCCAAGTCAAATTATTATTAAGGCGATATGTTAGCTCTTTTCTTTCAAAACCTTTTAGTAATTAAACATTCTGGGACTTTCATCAGTTAGCTTTCTTTCCTAGTAAGATGCTTGTATATGTGTATATGTATATATTTACATATGTGTGTATGTTTACATATATGCATATATTTACACAAGGACAATTGTCTATAGTTAAGTACATCCATGTACATATAGGAAAACCTAACTGCTTATATACAAGGATGTAAACTTACATATATGTGAGTTTATATATGTGTATATAAATATACACACATATGTAGAGAATAATATACATACCAAGTGAATATTTTTCTTTCAGTTTTGATCATTTATAATTGATTACTGTGGTATATTAACACCTATTAATTACTATTATTACTCTTTTTTTGGGGGGGCAGTCATGGGGCCTGAACTTTGGGCCTGAGCGCTGTCCCTCAGCTCTTCAGCTCAATGCTAACACTCTACCACTTAAATCACAGTGCCACTTGCAGCTTTTTCTGCTTATGTGGTGCTGAGGAATCCAACCCAGGGCCTCATGCATGCAATGCAAGCACTCTATCACTGAGCCACCTTCCCAGCCCCTTATTACTCATTTTGCTCAACTTTCTTTTTCTTTTTCCTCTTTATTGTCAGTCCTGGGGCTTGAACTCACGTCCTGGCCACTGTCTCTAGACTCTGTTCCCAAGGCTAGGGCTCTACCACTTGAGCCACAGCGCCACTTCCATCTTTTTCTGAATAGTTTATTGCAGACTAGAGTCATGTGGACTTTTTTGCCTGAACTGTCTTTAAACATTGATTCTCAGATCTCAGACTCCTGAGTAGCTAGGATTATAGGCATGAGACACTGGCACTTGTCTATTTTGTTTTTGAATTTTGTGCCAGTATTGGGGCTTGAACTCAGAGCCTCATTCTGTCCCTTGGCCTTTTTGCTCAATGCTGACACTTACCATTTTACCACCTGGACCATGTTTGCTGAAGACATTTTGCTTGTAAACTGGAGGTAAGATTCTCACAAACTTTCCTACACAAACTGGCTTTGAACTGCAATTCTCAGATCAATTGTAGCCTCCTAAGTAGTTGGATTACAGGTGTGAGCCACCAGAATCCAGTTTCAGCATAGGTATAAATGTTTTCTAGCCAGGGGTGCTAGAAAATGCCTGTAATCCTAGCTACTCAAGAGGCTGAGTTCTGCGGATTGTGATTTAAAGCCAGTCTGGGTAGGGAAGTCCGTGAGACTCTTACCTCCAATTAACAACCAGACAAGCAGAAGTGGCACTGTGGCTCAAAGTGATAGAATGCTAGCCTTGAGTCAAAGAGTTCAGGGAGAGCGCCCAGGCTGAGTTCAAGCCTCATGACCAATAACACCACAACAAAAATACCTACCTGAATATCTTGCTCCATGGTAGACATTGATAAATGATAAATCAAATAAATGATAAATCATATAATACAGCATGCAAGTGGGTATATATAGATGGCAGTTTTTATATAGCTCTGTTGGCCAAGCATAAAATACTAAGTCTTTCCCAGAGGACAACCCATAGTTTATGGGCTTACAGCTTATTCTACTTGACAGGTCTTTGTAAGGAAAATTGTCGAGAGCCCTGCAGGGAGTCTCCCTGCATGATAAGCTTGACTATCTGGCTGGAACATCTCTCGAGGCTATTTACAGAATCTGGTCTTTGCATCCTGCCCCAAAGACCAGGTAGCTGCTATTGACCACCTTTTCACATTGCCCTAAGCAAGCATCCTGCAGCTGCTACGCCCAATGAAAATTCTTCCTTATTCTAAGCATATAAATACCCCTGTGTGAAAAATAAAATTTGGCAGCTTGATCAGAATCCTTGTCTTGCTGTCCTTCTTCGTGTCTCTTGTCCCTTCATTCCTTCTCGCTTAGGTTCACTGCCCTCGTTGAAGTCCTGCGGGTCGGGACAACTGGCCCCCAACGTGGGCCTTGAGCCTCTGACTAAGGAAGGAACTCAGTCCTCCAGGAAAACTTGGCCAATACAGTCTGAGATCGTGAGATCGCCTCGACAGACCCCGCCGAGAGACAGATTCAGGAGGAGAGTGGGGACAGTGCATGGTGAGTGACCCACCATGGGACAAGCAATTTGTCACATGATCTATTTCTGTCAGACCTCAAGGAGGCCTTCAAGACACGAGGAACACGGGTTAAGGAAAAGGATTTAGAATTATTTTTCTCATTCATAGAGGACTTGTAGGATTCAAAGATGAAAAAAGATGGCAAAGAGTAGGAGATTGTTTAAAAGGTTATTATGAAACCTTTGGTCCAGAAAAGGTTCCTGCTACGGCCTTTTCCTATTGGAATTTAGTTAATGAAGTTTTAAAATGTTCTCTATTTGATAGTGGAATTTGAAAACTTGTAAAAACAGGAGAGGAGGTTCTCCAAAATGCCTCTCGCCCCCCCCCCCCACCCGTGGCTTGCCCATCGGTTGTATTAGATATGACTGCTGGTCAATTTACTGAAAACCTCTCCCTTTTGTGACCCGGCCTTTCAAGGGCCCACTGCCCCTCCAGATCCAGATGTTCCCCCCCTTTACCTAACCTGGCACCTTTACGCGAGACTCTTCAACATAGGCAAAAACACCTTCAACTTTTAAAAGAACAAAGGGCCCCAAGGTGGCTGCCAGAACACTTGATAAAACAGGTTAATGGCTTACCACAAACCAGGGGAAACCTTCCTCCCTCCCCCCCCCCCGAGGATGATACCTTTTCTCTTGCAGATGCAGCTAGAACTCCAGACATGGACCATCCTGTTTGAATTTTTTAAATAACAGATTAATCTCTTGGTTTCTAAGCCCATACAGGTTCATCACCATCGCCTTGATATGGCAGACCGCAGCATTGAGATCTAGAAATTAGTGTTTTTGCCATGAGCTTGTTCCAGTGGGAAACAGCCCCCTTTCTTTTTCTTATTTAGAAAACCCTTCTTATTCATAACTCCTGACCATTCAACGGGCAAGACCGATTGCCATAAGGGATAGGTTCGCCCCTCCACCTATAGGCCGCTCAGCTTGGGGGAGGATGCACCTATGGGAGGAAGAAAAAATGCTCAAATCAAGGGTGCAGGTAAGACTGCAGGGGGATGGATCCGCGAGATCCCAAAACCCAAGATCCCTGAGTGGCAAGCTCTGTTGCATGACAGTTGGCATGCATACCTACAAGCCGTCTCCTCAAAAAACATGCCAAGGCTGTAAAATTCCCCTCCCCGAGTGAGGATGCTCGCTCTGAGTGGAGAAAAACCCTGTGCCCTTAGAGGAACAGAGCCTCTATCACCCCCTTAAAAACTGCAGCCAACATTTGATGGTCAATTTTCTAAATAAGAAAGGGGGAGATGTCCAGAGCCCTGCAGGGAGTCTCTCTGCATGATAAGCTTGACTATCTGGCTGGAACATCTCTCGAGGCTATTTACAGAATCTGGTCTTTGCATCCTGCCCCAAACAAAGACCAGGTAGCTGCTATTGACCACCATTTCACATTGCCCTAAGCAAGCATCCTGCAGCTGCTACGCCCAATGAAAAAGCTTCCTTATTCTAAGCATATAAATACCCCTGTGTGAAAAATAAAATTTGGCAGCTTGATCAGAATCCTTGTCTTGCTATCCTTCTTCGTGTCTTTTGTCCCTTCATTCCTTCTTGCTTAGGTTCACTGCCCTCGTTGAAGTCCTGCGGGTTGGGACAGAAAATAATGGGTTGGGCACTGGTGGTTTACACCTATAATTTTACCTACTCCAGAGACTGAGATCTGAGGATCTGGGTTTCAAGGAAGCCTTGACAGGCAAGTCCATGAGACTCTTCTTGACAATTAATCACCAGAAAACCACAAGTAGTCCCAAGCCTCAAAGTGGGAGCGGGCTAGCCTTAAGCAAAAAAAAAAAAAGAAAGAAAGAAAGAAAAGAAAAGAAAAGAAAAAAGCTCAGAGATAGAGCCTACATCCTGTGTCCTGATCCCAGGACTGGCAACAGCAACAGCATTAAAATGAGACACTCAAATAAAGCTATATTCACACAGATGCAGAAGGCAGAGGCAGGAGGTTTAGGGAGTGAGGCCAACTTGGCCTGTATAGTGAGTTCCACACTAACCTGGGCTACATAGCAAGACTTAGTTAAAAAAAAAAAAAAAATCTCTCCTCCCCCAAGAACAGTAATTTCACTCACAGAAGAATCTCGGGGAGTTATTCTTCCATAACCCTACTTCATTTTCTCAATTATTGTCACCTACTACTTCTTTCTCTTTTTTTTTTTAATTTTATTTTATTTTATTTGAGAACATACTGTGCAGAGGGGCTACAATTACATGGGCAGGATAATGCATACATTTCTTACCAAGCATTGCAGCCTCCTCCTTTGTTTACCCTTCACCTCCCTGCCCCGCCTCCCCCCTCCCCCCACCCAATTATACCCCCTCCCCCACCGAACTATACCCCCCTCCCCCCCACACCGACATTGTAAAGCTGGTTTTGACATGACATTTTGTACTTCTCATTGTTGCAACAGGTCTACCTGAATCCTTAAACGACTTGGTTGTCCCCATCTCCTCCACATGTTATACTGACATCAAATATAGTGAAAGCGGGGGTTACACTGTGGGAGAGGGACATACAAAGCAACAAAGAAATAATCTTATAAATGCATTAGAAACACATGCATGAAAGAAACTAAAACATTAAAATACATATTTAAGGGTTCATTTTCCTAACATCACATTATCTGACCTTTTCCACTTGACTCATACATATACTAGATATTGCAAATAAGGGAAACCATGGGACCTATGCTTCTTTGGGCCTGGCTTACTTCACTTAATATAATTTTTTCCAAACCTTTCCATTTCCTAACAAATGGGCCAATGTCATTCTTTCTGATGGAGGCATAGAATTCCATTGTGTATATATACCACATTTTCTTGATCCATTCATCTACTGAGGGGCATCTGGGTTGGTTCCATATCTTAGCTATGGTAAATAATGCTGCAATAAACATAGTTGTGCTGGTAGCTTTAGTGTGGTCTTGTTTGTACACATTTGGGTAAATGCCCAAAAGTGGGATTGCTGGATCATAGGGGAGATCTATGTGAAGTCTTTTGAGGAACCTCCATACTGCTTTCCAAAGTGGTTGAACAAGTTTACATTCCCACCAACAATGAAGTAAGTTTCCTTTCTGTCCACATCCCCTCCAGCATCTGTTGTTGTTAGAGTTCTTGATTTTTGCTGTTCTAACTGGAGTGAGGTGATATCTCAATGTTGTTTTGATTTGCATTACTTTTATGGCTAGGGATGTTGAACATTTCTTCATGTGTCTAATGGCCATCCTTCTTTCTTCTTCAGAGAAGCTTCTCTTTAAGTCTTTCGCCCACTTATTTATTGGGCAGTTGTTTCTTTGAGGATTTGTTGTTGGGTGGTTTAATTTTTTGAGTTCCAAGTATATTTTAGATATGAGACCCTTGTCTGTTGTATGGCTAGTAAAGATCTTCTCCCAATCCGTGGGCTTTCTAATGATCTTGCCAGCTATATCATTTGCCCTGCAGAAGCTCTGCAATCTTATGCAATCCCATTTGTCCAACCTTTCTTTGATTTGTTGTGCTTCCGGGTCTCTATTCAGAAAATTTCGGCCTGAGACAAGGAGACCTAGGGTTTCTCCTATTCCATCCTGTAATGTTTTCAGAGTGTCTGCTTTGAGTTCAAGGTCTTTGATCCATTTGGAGTTGATTCTGGTGCAGGGTGATATATGAGGATCTAGCTTTAGTTTTCTACATGTAGTTAACCAATTTTGCCAGCACCATTTACTGAAGAGGTTGTCTTTCTTCCATTCTATTGTTTTAGCTTCCTTATCGAAGATTAGATGGCTATAGGTCTGTAGGTTCATTTCTGGGCTTTCAATTCTATTCCATTGGTCCTGAGGTCTGTTCTTATGCCAATACCAAGCTGTTTTAATTACTATGGCTTTATAGTAGAGTTTGAAATTTGGTATTGATATTCCTCCAGCAGTGTTCTTTCCGTTGAGGAGCGTTTTTGCTATTCGGGGTCTTTTATTGTTCCGTATGAATTTTTGGATTGCCTCTTCTATTTCCTTGAAGAATGAGGGTAGAATTTTGATAGGTATCGCGTTGAATTTGTAGATAGCCTTGGGAAGTATTGCCATTTTCACGATGTTAATCTTGCCAATCCAGGAGCATGGGAGGTTTTGCCATTTTTTAAGTTCTGTGTTGATTTCCTTTTTCAAGATTTTAAAGTTTTCATCATAGAGGCCCTTCACTTCTTTGGTTAAGTTAATTCCTAGGTATTTTATTTTTTGTGGGGCTATTACAAATGGAGTTGCTTTCCTAATTTCAGCCACACTTTTCTCATTGTTGGCATATAGAAAAGCCATTGATTTTTGGGGGTTAATTTTATAACCTGCTACTTTGCCAAAGTTTTGAATCAGCTTGAGTAATTTGGGAGTGGAGTCTATGGGATTCTTTAAATACAAGATCATGTCATCTGCAAAGAGGGAGAGTTTTATTTCTTCTTTCCCTATTTGGATCCCCTTTATGTCTGCATCTTGTCTTATTGCTGTAGCTAGGCATTCTAATACTAGATTGGAGAGAAGTGGAGAGAGTGGGAATCCTTGTCTTGTTCCTGAGTTAAGAGGAAATGGCTTTAGTTTTTCACCATTGAGTATAATGCTGGCTGTAGGTTTGTCATATACAGCCTTTATTGTATTGTGGAATGTTCCATGGATTCCTAATTTTTCCAAAACCTTCATCATGAAGGGGTGTTGGATCTTGTCGAATGCTTTTTCTGCATCTATTGAGATAACCATGTGGTTCTTATTCTTGCTCCTGTTGATGTGATGAATAATATTAATTGATTTGCGTATATTGAACTAGCTTTGCATCCCTGAAATGAATCCTGTTTGATCGTGGTGTATGATTTTTTTGATGAATTGTTGAAGTCGATTGGCCAAAATTTTGTTGAGAAGTTTTGCATCAATGTTCATCAAAGAAATGGATCTATAGTTCTCTTTCTTTGATGAGTCCCTGCCTGGTTTTGGGATGAGGGTTATGATGGCTTCATAGAATGTGTTCGGTAGTGAGCTTTCTCTTTCAATTTCATTGAAGAGTTGTAGGAGTATTGGTGTGAGCTCTGCTTTGAAGGCCTTGTAAAATTCCGCTGTAAAACCATCTGGTCCTGGACTTTTCTTAGCTGGGAGGTCTCTTATTGCTGTTTCTATTTCAATGCTTGATATGGGCCTGTTAAGCTGGTTTAACTCATCTTGGTTTAGTTTTGGCATGTCAATATTTGCTAGCAAAAGGTCCATTTCTGTCAAGTTCTCAAACTTATTAGCATAAAGTTTTGAGAAGTATTCCCTTATAATGTTCTGAATCTTGGTTGTTTCCATGGTGATGTTTCCATTCTCATCTCTGAGTTTATTAATTTGGGTGTGTTCTCTCCTTTTTCTGATAAGGTTTGCTAAGGGTCTGTCAATTTTGTTAAGTTTTTCGAAGAACTAACTCTTTGTTTTGTTGATTCTTTCTATAGTTTTTTTGGATTCTAATTCATTTAATTCTGATTTAATTTTGATTATTTCTTTCCGTCTACTGGATTGGGGTTTACCTTGCTGCTCTTTCTCAAGGAGGTTTAGATGTGTCATTAAATTGTTAGTTTCCGATCTCTCCAATTTGTTGATGTAGGAGCTCAGAGCTATAAACTTGCCTCTGAGTACTGCCTTTGCTGTGTCCCAGAGGAGCTGGTAATTTGTGTGTTCATTTTTGTTGAATAGCATGAACATTTGAATTTCCTTTCTAATCTCTTCCATGACCCACTCATGATTCAGCAATGTATTGTTCAGCCTCCATGTGATACCGGACTTTCTTTGGTGGCTTTTGTTGTTGAGTTCTAATTTTATTCCCTTGTGGTCAGAGAGAATGCAAGGTATAACTTCAATGTTTCTGAATTTACACAAGTTTGCTTTGTGGCCTAAAATGTGGTCTATTTTAGAAAACGTTCCATGTGCTGCTGAGAAGAACGTGTATTCTGATGCTGCTGGGTGAAATGTTCGGTAAATGTCTGTTAAGTCTAGTTGATCTATGCAGCTGTTTAGATCTGCGGTTTCTTTGTTGAGTTTTTGCCGAGTTGATCTATCTAGTGGGAAGAGTGGTGTGTTAAAATCCCCAACAATTAATGTCTTTGGATCTATATGGGATTTGAGGGAAAGTAGTGTTTCTTTGATAAATTTGGGGGCTCCATTGTTTGGTGAATAGATATTTAGAATCATAATATCCTCTTGAAGGAGAGATCCTTTAATTAGTATGTAGCGACCTTCTTTATCTCTTCTCACGAATTTTAACTTGAAGTCTATTTTATCTGATATTAGGATTGCAACTCCCGCCTGTTTATGAGGGCCGTTTGCTTGGTAGATTTTGTTCCAGCCTTTAACCTTGAAAATGTGTTTGTTTTTACGGGCAAGATGTGACTCCTGCAGGCAGCAGATAGAAGGGTCTTGTTTTTTAATCCAACTAGACAGTCTATGTCGCTTAATTGGAGAGTTCAGTCCGTTAATGTTAAGAGATAGGACTGAGAGGTATTTGGGAGTTCCTGCCATGTTATCCACCTTCTTGGGGGCTGTGAAAACTGCGTTCTTCCTAAGGTTCTTGGATTCTCAGTTTGGGTGCAGTTTCTTGGCCTTTGTTGCGTTCTTGTTGGTTTTCTATGTGTAGGACATCTTTAAGAATCTTTTGCAGGGCTGGTTTGGTGGAGATGTATTGTTTCAAGTTTTCTTTGCTATGGAAGGTTTTTATTTGGCCTTCAGTTATGAAGGAGAGTTTAGCTGGGTACAGTATTCTTAGTTGATAGTTGTTTGTTTTTAGGGCATGGCATACGTCATTCCAGGCTCTTCTTGCTTTGATTGTCTCTGCTGAGAAATCTGAGGTAATTCTAATTGGTTTCCCTTTATAGGTGATTAACCTTTTGTCCTTGACAGCTTTAAGGATCTTTTCCTTGGTCTGGGTTGATCCTGTGTGGATTATAATGTGACAGTGGGATGTCCTATTCTGGTCTGGTCTATTTGGGGTTCTAAAAGCTTCTTGTATCTGAATAGGCCTATCTTTTTGTATGTTTGGGAAGTTCTCTGCTAGGATCCTGTTAAACAAATTTCCTAGACCATTAACTTCTGTTTCTAGGTGCTCCTCTACACCCATTATCCTTAGATTGGGCCTTCTGATGGTGTCTTCCAGGTGTTGGATAGATCTATTATAGTTCTTGGACTTGTCTTGGATGGTTGTATATTCTTTGTCTATAATATCTAGGCTGTCTTCAATCCCTGAGATTCGATCTTCTGCATGGTCTAACCTGCTGTCAAGACTCTCTACTTTGTTTTTTATCTCTTTTCCTTCTAATTGGTCAGCTTTGATGGCTTCAAGTTCTTTGTTGAAGCTCTGTTTTAGGTCTTGTATGAATTTCTTTACTTCCTTAATTTGGTGTTCAGTGTTTGTTCTCAAATCACTTAGTTGATTGGTTATGGTTTCTTTGGACTCCCATTCCTTGTGTTGGGTTCCATTCAGCATTCCCTTTGTGGTCTCCCTGACTTCCTTCAGCTCTTTGTTAATGGATTCTATGGATGCCTTTAGTGATCTTTGTGTGTTCTCTACCTGGTCTCTCAATTCCTGTATTACTCTTTGTTTAGCTTCCTCACGTTCGTGGGATTCCTGCAGTTCTCTTTGCGTGTTTCAGCCTGCTCACGCCATTCCTCCCTTTCTCTTTGAGTATTCTCAAGTTGTTCACGCAAATCCTGTATCAGTTTTTGAGTAGCTTCCTCACGCTTATGATATTCCTGTATAAACTTCTGGGATGCCTCCTCTCTCTCCCTATCACGCTCATACAGAGTCCTTTGTACATTGTCAAACTTCTCATTTATCATGTTTGCTATTAGTGTTTGTAGAGCTATTTGGGAACTCTCCTCTGGATTATTCTTTATCTGTTCTAATCCCTGATTATCAAGGTTGGGAATTGAGATACCCGAATTTGCCATTTTTCTTGTGTTTTTCCCCCTTACTCGGCCCATTTGAGATAAAGATTGCACCAGTTTTGTGCTAGAACACTATCTTAAGGCAACCATCAACCAAAGTTTGCATTTGTACAGTCAATAGTCTACAGATACAATCTAGTTCAACAGATACATCTATTCAACATCAAACGACTATATGTTAAAGGACTTCGAAGCGCCGAAAAGAATTTGGAAAACCAGAAATTATTAGGATTAGGGAGAGATGTGGGTAAAAAATAGGAATAGATTGGTGTGGGGAGGCACAGGGAGAGTTAACTATGTCCTAATCACAGTGCAGGAAATGGGTTGGGTAGGATGCAAGTAGAGAGAGAGAGAAAAAGAAGAGACGGAAAGGGGAATAAAGAGAGACCAGAAAAAGAATAGAAACGTAAAAATTAATGTTATTATAGAGGTTAAAAGACCGTCTATTTAGAGAGGAATGTGAATATGTTCAGAGAAAGGGAGGGACATAGAGGAGATGTGAAAAACTTTAAGGATGGGAAAGGGAGAAGAAAAGATCAGAAGTTCAGTAGAGCTAGATAAAAAACAAAAAGATAATTAAGAAAGAAAGGAAAAGAGAAAGAAGACAAGAAAAGAAAGGAAAACGCTCATTCACGTATTCCTAAACTAAAAAATATAAGATGAAAAAAGAGAAAAAGTTACTGGAAATCAATTATTTTTTCAGAAGAGGCCAAAATTAAAGATTAATAAACGTTTTAGAAGGGAAAAAAATTTATATATATATATATATATAAGGTAACAAAAAACAAAAAACAAACAAAAAAAAGAAAAGCAGAAGAAGAAGAAGAAAAAAAAAAGAAAAAAAAGTCTTTTGATTTTTTTTGGGGGGGGGGAGGAATGGGAAGAATCCTGTATCTCCCTTTTGTCTGCAACCAGTCTCTTGTTGGAGTCTCTGATCAGCTTGAGGTCCTGTGGCTTGATTGGTTTCTTAAGTCGGTTGGTTGGAAGAGGAAGAAAAGTGCTCTGCTTTACCCAAGATTTTGAGATCCCCCACCCAGGTTAGTTTTCTGGGAGGGTGGTCTGCTTTGAGAATCACAAAAGAGGGGGATGTGGTGATGAGGCTAGGTTCTGGGTAGAGTTGAGGCCTTTCAACAAACTGTAGCTTTTCCCTGGGGCTATTTTGTGATAAAGCTCACAGCGCCCAGCCTGGAGCCATTCTCAGGGTTTCTGTTTTTCAATTGATTGTGGTGGCTGCTAGAGGGAGGGGCAGCCTCTGGCTCTGGTTACCCAGTGAGGCAAGGCACTCCAATGGCTGGCGCCTGAGCTGGGTGACTTTTCCCTGGATGGAGCTGAGTCTGGCAGGTCACTTCGCCGTTAAGTTCTTGTGACCTGCTAACTGACTCGTTTTATTCCAAGGCCTGAGCTGGAGCTAGCAGCTCCTCTGAGCTTTGTCGGTATCCAAGATGGAGATCACCGGTGCTGGAGGGGGAAGGGTGGCCTTACCTCCTCTGCTCCCTGAGAAGGAGTGAGGATGTCGGGCTTGTACTCACACCGAGTCTTGGATCCTGGGTCATCTCTGGTCTGTAAACAGCAGGATGAAGATGTTCGCTCCTTGTCAGTTCTTGTTGGTGTTGAGTAGAATCTGCTCGTCCACTGCGTCTGGCTCCTTCATTCCCGACTCTCTGTGTCTCAGGTATGACCCCGCGGCGGTGGTCGCCGCCGCGACCCCGCCGCAGGAGCGGCAGCTGATGCATTTCCTTGGCTTCCCCTCTCTTGTCTAACTCTCTGTCCTGTGATGGCACACTTGGTGTGATTCTCTGGCTTAGGACTGTTCACTGGAACTCTAAAACTACTTTCTATGCGAGAGCTTGTTCAGATTCCAGCTTCTCCTCCGCCATCTTCCCGGAACCGCTTCTTTCTCTTTTAAAAACTCTCCATAATTCGTTGCTGTCATTTATCGTTGTTGGTTCATTATTGAGGTTTATTTACACATCCTAACATATACTTTCCCTCTATTATTGGTCTTTTAATTTCCTACCTTCTTTCCTCTGTTTATCCCTTCCTTTTCTTTACTAGTTCCTCCTTTTCTTTTCCTTCGTTGCATTTTTCCTCCCTTTGTCTCTCCCTCCCTTCCTTTTTGAGATAGACTTGGGTGATGTAGCCCAAGCTGTACTGGAATTTATGATCTTCCTGCCTCAGCGTTTTGTCATGACTGCCAATTTCTCAATGTGGTAGAATAATGGGCCCTTACCTTTTTCTTATGCTGTTTTTCTTCCTGTCCCACTCAGTGACCCTTAGCCTTGGGGCGGTTCCAGACTATGCCAGGCACACCCAACCCTCTCTGAAACCAGGTATCTTGAGCACAGACTCCTTCAGACACTGGTTATGACAGAGCATAGATAAGGTGTAGATTGTCCCTTCATTTCAGGATGCATAAGCCATTAGCTGGACAGGTCTCCTTTAGGGAGCACACTCTAAAGTAAGTCCTAGGTCAAAACTGCACCAACTGTAACAATCATCTTCACTTTCATTTTTCAGACGTGGCCAGATCTAGTTTGTGGTTCTAGTGAGCAGAATACAGTAGAAATGAGAGCTATCAGTTCTGAGATTGCCATGTAAGTGGCTCCTGCTCTCACAGTGAGATCTCTGTCTCTCTTTCACCCTTTGCTCTGGATGAAACAATTGCATGTGTGAGCAGTGTATGGAGATGGCCCTACGACAGGGAGCTGCAACTTCCAGTTGATGACTAGAGTACATGAGCAGGAAGCAGTCATGCCTGGAGATGACCCTAGACCCAGTGGAAACTTTCACACTTGTATCATAAGCTCCTCACTCAGAACCCTCACGCTAAGCTTCTCCTGGATTCCTGACTCCCAGAAACTGAGTGAGAATAAATGCTTAGTGTTTGCAAGCATTTGTTACACAGGAATAGAGAATTAATGGTGTAGGTAGTAGTGGTGATGGAGTACGGAGTTGTTATGAGGAGTAACAGGTGTAATTCTTACTTCAAGTACAATGTATAGTAGGTCTCTAAAATGTCCTTACATTAAAGGGCATCTGTTCTCCACAAATGCCACTAAGGAATGGGTGGTATTCTGGAGTAAATTGTAGGAATGCAAGATCCAAGGATGGATGTGTCAGTGTCTTGTTGCTATTGTCACAAATGACTACCGATTTGGTGGCATAAAACAACCAAACAACAACATTTCCAAGTTCTGGAAATGACAAATTCAAAATAAATCCCACAGGGTTCTTATGGGCTCTCATAGGAAATCAAGGTGTGTGAAGAGCAGTCTCCTTTTGGGAGGATATAAAGCAGAGCCTCTTCCAATGTCTACATAGGTTACCCATATTCCTTGGCTCATAGCAGCACCTCTCCAAACTCTGTTTCTGCTGTCACATCTCATTCCCTCAGACATTCCTCTCTTAAAAAAAAGACCCTGAGTAGCATATCATGAGGCCCACCGTAGATAATGTGAGAAAGTTTCCTTTTAATATATTCATGTCCACCAAATCTCTTTTGTCCATGTTACTGAACCCCTGTAGAGTTCTAGGGATTATGAAATATTTTAAGGGACCAATACTGATCCTCATTATTCCTCCCACCAGGGAATACACTGCCCCCTTGCCTTCAAGAACTTTTCAGGGATCTCCAGGCTCCAAGATTCTATAAAAATCAGGCTCTGAAGCTGGCTAGTTGCTCAAGCCTGTAATCCTTTTTTTTTTTTTTTAGAATTATAACAAGCCTGTAATCCTGGCTACTCAGGATTCTGAGATCTGAGGATTGCTTGAAGCCAGCCCTGGATGGAAGAAAAATTTGTAAATTAACCAGCAAAAAAGCCATTTAACAGCTGTGGCTCACGTGATAGATTTGTTAGCCTTGATGATAAAAAAGAAGCTCAGGGACAGTGTTCAGGCCCTGAGTTTAATCCCCAGGACAAGCAGGGAATATAAAAATAATGATAATAATAATAAACAGGTTGTATGAGAGAAATTCTTCACACTTTAATAAGTGAAGACTTCAATTCTCACACATTCCACAACAGTTTAGGAAAACAAACAGTATTTCCTCCCTCTCCTGCTAACACCTTTATCCACATGAAAATGCCTGCTTCCTGTTTCAACTGGCTACAAAGTTGCTCACACAAAGAAAGGAGATATATTCAATAAACTCAAGCTGGCATGTTGAAACTGACCTTTCACCGTTGCTCAATTAGGTTTCCTGCCAGGAGATTGCTAGGGTTGTTACTTTGACAGGCTTGTTCTTAGGAAGAGGTTTGTGTGTATATGTGTGTTTGTTACGAATGTGTGTGTGTGTTACCAATAAGGGGCCAGAGGGTCACACAGGGTATGGACCTGAGGCTCATAAGCATGTAGGGTTTAGAAATGGCACCTGTGAGATCAGAGAGTGAGACAGAGCTCACAGCAAGTAGGGTAAGTGCATCTGGGTCTCTCTACTCCCTTCCCCCCTGCTGAGTGTATTTGGGGCCATCTATGGTCCCATCACTATGTCAATATCCCCCTTTCTCCAAAGTTTTCAACAGCATGACATCTGGCCAGCACCAAACAACAAAAAAAGCTCAAATGGTTGAGCTGTGGCTCAACGTGTGAGGCCTGCTTGTCTGTTGAAAAATAACAACCCTCATGGAGAGACACTAGGCCTTTAAGAATAAGGCATAAAACCTGAACTGAAAAAGTAATACAACCAGCCTGGGTGGCCAGTGGACTTCTTTCTACTTCTGAATCACCATAAGTTTGCACTCAGGACCAGGTCTTGCCTGCCACAATCACATATGCTGAGACTGTAAAGGGGTTTAAAACCTTATGTAAGACATTCCTTGTCTTAAAGAGGGAGCTCATTCATCATGCTCAGATGGAGTGACTTCTGATCTGCCACTTTGTCACTTGCAGGGCTTGAAGTGAGGGCCTGACCATCCTATTCATTTTTAATGTTTTTTTTTTATTCAAGACTAGCAGAATCTACAATTTAAGCCAAAGCAGAAATTTTGACTTTTTAAAAATGTTAAAATTTTGGGAGCTAGTGCTAGGTTTTGGAATCATCGCCTGCAATTTGTACTAATTTTTTACCCCTCAAGGTTACTGGATTTACAGCTTTAGCCACAGGTGAAATTCTGCCTTTTTTATTTTTATGGTGCTGGCCCCAGGGCTTGAACTCACTTCCTGCCCACTATTTTTGTTTGTGATAAGACTCTGCTTTGTTCTTGCTATAACATGTTGCTCCCTTCTCAGCACAATTCTTTTTATGTATCCAAAGATGGAATATGAAGGATTGATTCCCACCCTGTTTTCCCAGGTGCATACAGATACCAGCAACCCACCAAAGATAAGTGTCGACTGCCTGACTCCAGCAGGACAATCACTCTAAGCCCAGCTGTGAGCATTCCACCACTGTGGGCCTACCCACACCGCCTTTGACCTAGTGGCTTTTTCATGAGCTGCCTCCTTGCTCAGACTTCATAAAACCTAGCTCCTGTCTCAGCTCTGACACACAGTCTCCAAGCCTGTGGGAAGGCTGTTCCTCGTTGCTCTATCTCAATTAACAGTCATTGCCTGTGGAAGATTGAGTCTGGTCTCTATTTCCATCCTTTCTCCTTCACTTCTTAACAGTTTAGTTGTTTTTCTTCCTCAAGGTTTGGAGCTCATACAATTTGATGCACAGTTCCACCAATTACCTTTTCTGTTTGACCATTTTCTGGTGCTGAAGAGGAGATAAGAGTCCCATAGGAAACCAAGGGCACTACACAGAAGCTTGAAGCCTGAGGATTGCCTTTCAAGGCCAGCTTGGGCAGGAAAGTCCATGAGACTCATCTCCAATTAACCAAGAGGCAGGAAGCATTAGAGTTCTAGCCATGAGCAAAATACTTCTAGTTCAAGTGCATCACTGGCACACATTCAAACAAGTCTCATGGACTTTCATGCCGGGGCTGGCTTTGAATCATGATCCTCAGATTTCAGTGACTGTGAGCAGGTCGGATTTCAGGTGTGAGTGTAAAGGTTTAAAAACCTTTAATTAGCTCTTTTTCATGCCTGCATTTTCATTTATACTGGGTCTTTGTTTTACTTTTTCAGTGCAGGTTTTATATCTTATTCTTAATGGTCTGATGTCTCTCTTTGAGGGTTGTTATTTTTCAACAGGCAAGCAGGCTTCACACGTTGAACCACAGCTCAACCACTTGAGCTTTTTTGTTGTTTGGTGCTGGTCATAGGGCTTGAATTCAGGGCCTGGTTAATGTCAGAGAAAGAAGACAAGAAAAGAAAGGAAAACGCTCATTCACGTATTCCTAAAATAAAAATTATAAGATGAGAAAAAAAAAAAGTTACTGGAAAACAATTATTTTTTCAGAAGAGGCAAAAATTAAAGATTAATAAAAGTTTTAGAAGGGAAAAAAATTTATATATGTATATATATATATATATATATATATATATATATATATATATATATATATATGGTAACAAAAAACAAAAAACAAGCAAAAAAAAAGAAAAGAAGAAGAAGAAGGAAAAAAAAGAAAAAAAAAGAAAAAGAAGTGTTTTGATTTTTTTTGGGGGGGGGAGGGGAGGAGTGGGAAGAATCCTGTATCTCCCTTTTGTCTGCAACCAGTCTCTTGTTGGAGTCTCTGGTCAGCTTGAGGTCCTGTGGCTTGATTGGTTTCTTAAGTCGGTTGGTTGGAAGAGGCAGAAAAATGCTCTGCTTTACCCAAGATTTTGAGATCCCCCTCCCAGGTTAGTTTTCTGGGAGGGTGGTCTGCTTTGAGAATCACAAAAGAGGGGGATGTGGTGATGAGGCTAGGTTCTGGGTAGAGTTGAGGCCTTTCAACAAACAGTAGCTTTTCCCTGGGGCTATTTTGTGATAAAGCTCACAGTGCCCAGCCTGGAGCCATTCTCAGGGATTCTGTTTTTCAATGATTGTTGAGGCTGCTAGAGGGAGGGGCAGCCTCTGGCTCTGGTTACCCAGTGAGGCAAGGCACTCCAATGGCTGGCGCCTGAGCTGGGTGACTTTTCCCTGGATGGAGCTGAGTCTGGCAGGTCACTTCGCCGTTAAGTTCTTGTGACCTGCTAAATGACTCATTTTATTCCAAGGCCTGAGCTGGAGCTAGCAGCTCCTCTGAGCTTTGTCGGTATCCAAGATGGAGATCACCGGTGCTGGGGGGGGAGGGGTGGCCTTCCCTCCTCTGCTCCCTGAGGAGTGAGGATGTCGGGCTTGTACTCACACCGAGTCTTGGATACTGGGTCATCTCTGGTCTGCAAACAGCAGGATGAAGATGTTTGCTCCTTGTCAGTTCTTGTTGGTGTTGAGTAGAATCTGCTCGTCCACTGCGTCTGGCTCCTTCGTCCCCGACTCTCTGTGTCTCAGGTATGACCCCGCGGCGGTGGTCGCCGCCGCGACCCCGCCGCAGGAGCGGCAGCTGATGCGTTTCCTTGGCTTCCCCTCTCTTGTCTAACTCTCTGTCCTGTTATGGCACACTTGGTGTGATTCTCTGGCTTAGGACTGTTCACTGGAACTCTAAAACTACTTTCTATGCGAGAGCTTGTTCAGATTCCAGCTTCTCCTCCGCCATCTTCCCGGAACTCTATATCTCTATTTTTTATTTGTTCATTTTATTTAATTTTTATTTATTTATACTTTTTTATATATTGTTGGTCCTGGGGCTTGAACTTGGGTCCTTGGTGCAGTCTCTGAGCCTCTTTGTGATCAAGACTAGCGTTCTACCACTTGAGCCACAGCACCATTTCTGGTGTTTCCTGTGATTAATTGGAGGTACAGCCTCATGGACTTCCTGCCATGGCTAGCTTCGAACAGCAATCCTCAGATCTCAGCCTCTTTAAAAAAAATTTTATCATGATTAAGTGATTACATAAATTTCACAGTATGGTGAGATAGTGATACTTAAAGTCACAAACACATTCTAACCTTCATGGGGCAAATTGTCTTTATTGTCATCTATAAAGTTTATGAGTTCTATAAGCTTTGACAATACAGTTGTTTCTTCTACACTGGGTGATATGTACATCTCTTTCCTTTTGCTTAGTTTCAGCCGTTCCCTCTTTCCCACTCATTCCCTCCCTCCCATTGCTGCCATTGAGTTGCTTAGTTTGTTTTCATCAATGTCCAGTGCAGCTGGTGGGTCCCACTGTTGTATGTTTTCCCCTGTTTCCCTCTATTTTTGAGTCCTCCTCCTGGCTTCCCTCCAGTGTCAGTAGCATGGGCCATTTAGTAATGATTCAACCAGATCAGTGGAGGTCCTTTGTTTCTCCAGTCCTGTATACTTTGTTGTGTCTCCTTACATTTTGGATTTAACATTCACATATCAGGGAGACCATGTGCCGTTTGTCTCTTTGCTCTTGGCTTCCCTCACTCAAAATGATTTTTTTCTAGGTCCATCCATTTCCCTGCAAATGCCGTTATTTTGTCCTTTCTAATGGCTGCCTAATATTTCATTGTATATAGGTACCGCAGTCTTTGGATCCATTCATCTGTAGTGGGGCTTCTGGGTTGTTTCTGTATCTTGGTGTAGCACCTCTTTTTAAAGGCCTTTTTGGGAACAGCAAAGGAGCCAAAGTCAGGTGCCCAGAATACTCCTGCAGGATGCCTGGCTTCTCAGGCTTCAATTTGCCCTCTGGTTCCCTGGTTCTTCAGTGGAAGTGGTCCAGTGTAGGCATCAAAGTGTCTTTATTGAAGGCTCAAACAACTAAAAGAAAAACACCAGGCAGGGTAGCAGACAGGTGTGTGGCAAAGACCCTTTGTTTAGAGGAGGCAGACAGCTGACCTGCCCCTTATAGAACAGTGCTGGTGAAGCAGAGAGGGCCGGGTATCCAGGAGCATGGATGCGCACAGCTGACTGCCACTCTCCCACTGGGGTGAAGAATCAGGGGGCCACTTCGAGGCCGGGAAGTATCTGGCTGTGCCTCCTGAGGCTGCCCACCAAATTGTTCTCCACCAGGCCTGCACAAGCAATGGAGACAGCCCTGACCTGTCCTGGTAATCCAGCTACCTGCTTTACAGAGACATCCTCACTTCTATAAAAGCCTTCATTTGGCACATCACATCTTCCAGCTGAACCCCCAATCTTGAAGGGATTGCCTTCCCACCGAAGCAGAGCAAATTCAGGAGTACAGTAAAAGAAGAAGGAAAAGAGTCGCGGAAAAGTGAGAAGGGGGCCCTTTGCTGGTCCCCGCAGACCAGGTCTGTAATGAAAGGGGTTCAGGATTTTTCTAGGGTGTCGTGGGCAGGGTGGAACATAGTGCACCCATTTAACTGGCTTAGCCGTCTTGGCCACACAGTGTGCCTGCACCCAGGAAGAGGTTATCACAGACATTCTTGTGCTCTGAGATCCCCAGCCTCCCTGCTCACACGTGACATGTGAAATCTGCAGCTCTTCAGTTAGTTGTTTTGGTTTTGGTTTTGTCTGGTGTGGGGCTTGAACTCAGAGCCTGAGCAGTGTCCCTGAGCTCTCTTGCTCAAGACTAGCACTCTACCCCTTGAGCCACAGCCCCACTTCTGGCTTTTGAGTGGTTTATTGGAGATAAAGAGTCTCACAGGGACTCTTCTGCCTGGGCTGGCTTTGAACCGCAATCCTCAGATCTCAGCCTCCTGAGTAGCTAGGATTACAGGCCTGAGCCACTGGCTCCTGACTTTTCCTTGAAATTGGAATTGCTCTCTCTCTCTCTCTCTCTCTCTCTCTCTCTCTCTCTCTCTCTCTCTCTCTCTCTCTCTCTCTCTCTCTCTCTCTCTCTCTCTCTCTCTCTCTTTCTGAACTCAGCACCTGACACTGTCCTTGAGCTTTTTTTTTTTTTTTTTGTCGGTTGTGGGGCCTGAACTTGGGCCTGGGTACTGTCCCTGAGCTCTTCAGCTGTAGACTAGTGTTCTACCACTTGAGCCTCAGCCCCACTTCCAGCTTTTTCTGCTTATGTGGTGCTGAGGAATCGAACCCAGGGCCTCATGCATGCAAGGCAAGTGCTCTACCACTGAGCCACCTTCCCAGCCCTGTCCTTGAGCTTTTGTGTTCAAGGCTGGCACTCTACCACTTGACCCACAGCTCCATTTCCGGCCATTTCTGGCCATTTTTTTTTTTTGGAAGGAGGGAGGTAGTTAATTGGAGATAAGAAGTCTCATTCTTGCCTGGGTTGGCTTTGAACTATAATCCTCAGATCTCAGCCTCCTGAGGAGCTAGGATTATAGGCGTGAGCCACCTGTGCCCAGCTTACTGTTCAATCATTTCAAAAATGCTAATTTTGTCTTACAGTCAGATCAAAAGCCTCCCATGAAACGATGACGTTTTCAATTCATTTTGCATCTCTTATAAGTTTCGCACGGTTTTCTGTGCCCAGAGCATGAAGACCTGGACCCTTTGGTTGGATGGTTGGAGCCGGCAAAGAGACTCTGTCAAGTTGGCAGGTAGGCCTTGACACAGACTCCACACTGACTTCCCCCAAAGTAATGATCTGGGTTTAATGCTCAGCAGAGAGACAACTACACATGGTTACAGCCACTTCCCGAACGACAAGATTTAATGAGCCAAGGAAACTTAATTATTTCCTTAAGTGCACTTTCTGGTTTAGATTATGGGCTGGTGGTAGCAACGGCTACCACCAACTCTCTTGGAAAAATGACACCCCGATGTAAACAGTCCTGGGCTCTGTATACTATCATTTCATCATTCCCTACTGTTACTGGCAATGAAAGGCAGTAGATTACTTCTTTTTCTCATTATTTTTTCTTCTTCTTCTTCTTCTTCTTCTTCTTCTTCTTCTTCTTCTTCTTCTTCTTCTTCTTCTTCTTCTTCTTCTTCTTCTTCTTCTTCTTCTTCTTCCTCTTCTTCTTCTTCCTCTTCTTCTTCTTCCTCCTCCTCCTCCTTCTTGCCAGTCCTGAGACTTGAACTCAGGACCTGGGTTCTATTGTCCCTGAGCTTCTTTTGCTCAATGCTCTAGCGCTCTACCACTTGAGCCACAGTACCACTTGCAGCTTATTCTGAGTACTTTATTGTAGATAAGAGTCTCATGGAATTTCATACCCTGGCTGGCATAAAACAGGATTCTCAGATCTCAGCCTCCTGAGTAACTAGGATTGCAGATGTGAGCCTTAGTGCCTGGCTTCCTTCCATCCTTGCTTCCTTATCTTCTCTCTTTCTCCTCTCTTTTGTAGCCTTGGTACAATGCCTTGAGTGTGTTGTACAGGTGTTGTATCACTTGAGCCGCACCCCAGTCTTTGTAAACTATTAATTAATTAAATGAATTAGTTAATTTGCAGTGCTGGGAGTTGAAAGTAGAGTCTTGAGTATGCTAGGCAAGGCCAAAGATATTTGCTCTGCCTCTCATATTTCCTAAGACAGTGGTAATGACAGAAGAGGATCTGGTGAGCTATTTGTTTTTTTAAAGTTGTGGGGCTTGAACACAGGGCCTAGGGGCTGTTCCTGAACTTCTTTGTTCACAAGATGAGCGCTCTACCACTTGAGCTACAGCGCCACTTCTGGTTTTTGAGTGGTTAATTGGCAATAAGAGCCTCACTGTGACTTTTCTGTCCAGGCTGGCTTAGAACCGCGATCCTCAGTTCTCAGCCTCCTGAGTAGCTAGGATTACAGGCGTGAGCCACCAGTGCCCACTGAAGCCTGGTGTTTTTACCTGGGACATGATTGAGCACAGCTTTGAAAATTATTTTGTTACTTTACTACTCTTTTGTGGTGACCACAATTAAAAAAATCTTATCTGTTGAATTAGTAGTCAAAATTTTGTATGTAGATTTTATTACTCCTTCCTCCCTCCCCCCTCCCTCCCTCCCTCCCTTTCTTCCTCCCTTCCTTCCTTCTTTTCTTCCTCTCTCCTTCTCTCCCTCTCTCCCTCTCTCCCTCCTCTCTCTCTCTTTCTCTCTCTCTCTCCTATCTGTTCTGACCTGAACTCAGGGCCTGGGAGCTGTCCCTGATCTCCTTTTTGCTCAAGGCTAGCACTCTACCATTTGAACAACAGCTCCATCTCCGACTTTTTTCCTCTCTGAGCCGTAGCAATTACAGAAGTTCTATTCCTCTAAGGGTTGGCAGGTTGAGCCATACTACCCTTCTTGTAGATGAACCTGTCTTGTTTATTAAGAATGACTCAGAATGAAATAGACAAAACTGCTAAGGAAATTAGGTAGGAGGCTCAGGAAGGCAGAAGTCATGCAAACATAAAACCTTGTGTATGGGTCTGAGCTTGCACATCAGCTGTGATGATGCTGTGCAGACTGTACTTGGGTTCTCCCAGGGCCTGGCAGGTTGTGAGCAAACTCAGACACTGCTGCACACTTGGGTCGTGCTTACATTTTGGGGACTTTTTCAGATTTTTTTTTGTTGTCATGGGGCTTGAACTCAGGGCCTGGGTGCCATCCCTCAGCTCTTCAGCTCAAGGCGAGCGCTCTACCACTTCTGGCTTTTTCTGTGTATGTGGTACTAAGGAACGGATCCAAGGGCTTCATGCATGCTAGGCAAGCACTCTACTGTTAAGCCACCTTCCCAGCCCCAGGGATAATGCAGGCATGTGCCGACATAACCCTCTGTTGTTGGTTGAGATGTGGTCTTGCTGGCTTTTTGCCTGGGCTGGTGATCTTGATAATCTGCCTCCTGTGTAGCTGAGATTATAGATGTGAACCACTGCATTTGCCCTTCAACAGCCATTATTTAAATGCTTACACTAGACCAGGTGTGGAGAATCAAAGGCAAATAAGCAACAATGCTTGACCTTAGGGGGATTTTCCTGTTGCTGGAGACCAGGTGAGCACAAGGCTGTTAGGGTGAGCTGTGCTGGCAGTCTGTTGGGAGCAGGGAAGAAGGGAAGGCTGCTGGAGCTGAGGTGTTAGGCGGAAGCTGACATTGTTATTTCTGACAAGGAGTTAGATTTGCATAGAGAGCATCGAACAGTCAGGTTGCTGGCATGGAAGAAGAAGAGCGGCATCCACAGCAGTGAGCTCAGAGGGGCATGTTCAGAGCTCCCTGATCGGTAGTTTCCATGGTGGCCACCCACAGCTGCTCCCCAGGGCTGGGCTCAGCTCACTCCTTCCTGGATGGCCTAGCACACATCCAAGTCTCCCAAGGACGGACACTTGTTGATGCCTCTCAGATGTGTATATTCACCCTGGGCTTTCTGCCCTGTGGTGGCTCCTGCGCTGGCTTCTCCTGGAACAGAAACTGAAAACGTGGTCATTCATATTTGTCCCCTCGTAAGGAACTTGCCCTGCCCAGGGTAGGATCCCCAGTGGACACAGGCATGGTGGTACATACCTGTAATCTTAGCTACCCGGGAAACAGACAGGAGGGTCACCAGTTTCAGGTCAACAAAAGCAAAATATAACTGGGTGCCGGTAGCTTACAACTATCATCCCCACTACTCAGAAGCCTCAGATCTGAGAATCAAAGTTTGGAGCCAGCCTAGGCAGAAAAATCTGTGAGACTCTTATCTCCAATTAACTACCAAAATGCTGGAAGTGGAGCTGTGGCTCAAGTGGTGGAGTGCTAGCCTTGCACACAAAAGCTCAACACCCAGGCCCTGAATTCAAGCCCCAGGATTGGCAACAAGCAAAGAAACAAACCAACAACAAAAACCTGGCAGTGAAACTGTAGCTCAAGTGATAGAGTGCCAGCCTTGAGCTAAAAAGGGACAGTATCCAGGCCCTGAGTTCAAGCCCCTGGTCTGGCACAGAATAACAAAATGATGGAAAACTAGCTGTCCACCAGAGGAATATTTAAAACAAATAAATCACGGTCCCTTGTCCAGTGCTCTAAGACTGTAACCAGAAGGTGACCCCTTGTATGTACTAGTATGCATAGCATGATGAACACTTTTTTTTTTTCTTGGTCAGTTGTGGGCTTGAACTCTGGGCCTAGGTGCTGTCCTTGAGCTCTTTTTGCTCAAGGGTAGCACTCTACTCCTTGGATCCATAGAGGTACTTCCCATTTTTTTCTGGTGGTTAATTAGAGATAAGAGTCTCGTGGACTTTCCTGTCCGGGCTGGCTTTGAACCACGACCATCAGATCTCAGCCTCCTGAGTAGTGGGATGCCAGACGTGAGCCACCAGCACCCGGCTATGGCTATCAAGTTCTTAATCAAACAGATGAAATGAAGCTGAGGTGTGCATTAGCACCCTCGGGGAATGAAGTGGCTGATGGAGAGTGATATCCGCCCTCCCCCAGCTCAAAGAGAGCGAGTTTCAGCGGCCTCCCTCCTCCCAGAGGCGGCTCTGGGTGAGCTCACAGGAGCCTTTAATTGGCCCACCTGAGGGGAGGTCATGGCACCTGGAGCTGACTGGGTGCCTGGCCAGCCAGGTGCCAGCACGGCATATGTCCCTCTGGCCCCAGCTTGGAAAATCACCAAGCCTTCTTTTCGCTTCCAAAGACAGTGGGAATTTGCCAGACTCCTCCCAAAAGCCAGGGGAAGCCAAAGGGAAAACAAACAAACATAAGGGCCACAGACAGCAGGCAGGTTTCAGAGCTTGGTTTGTGTGTGTGTGTGTGTGTGTGTGTGTGTGTGTGTGTGTGTGTGTACCTTACTGGGCTCATCCACTAGGCCATTTCCTGTTTCCTAAGGCCTTCCCCACAGGGACTCCTCTCCTGCCCTGGGCTGGGCCTGGGAAGTCCTCTCCAGCTGACCTGAAAGAAACCAAGAGCCACGCGAAGGGCTCTTCCTTCCCTCCCAACTCATTCAGAACCAAGAGACTTTCCATGCTCCGAGCACAGCCATGCATCGGGCCTGGCCCCTCTCCCCTCTCCAGTCCTGTTGCTTGTCAGCCCGGACCAGGTGTTTGTCCATCTCAGAGCTATTCTTGGTTCACATGTTCATATTCCAGGTCGACGGAGCCTAGGCCACCTGGAAAACCTTCGTTTCCAGATGTGGTGGGTGAACACCTGGCTGCAAGGAGCTTGCTTGGAAAGGTGTCTGGGAAGTGAATGGGAATCACACCCCGTGCCCTAGTCACAAAACCCCTGCAGGCTGAACACACCCTACCTTTTTTTTCTTTTGGGTCAGGTCGTGGGGCCTGAACTCTGGGCCTGGGCACTGTCCCTCAGCTCTTCAGCTCAAGGCTAGCGCTCTACCACTTGAGCCACAGCGCCACTTCCGGCTTTGTTCTTTTTGCTTATGTGGTGCTGAGGAATCGAACCCAGGGCCTCAGGCATGCAAGGCAAGCGCTTTACCACTGAACCAACTTCCCAGCCCCCTACCTTTTCTTTTCTTTCCCTTCAGTGTGTGGGATGGAATCCAATGCCTCTTGCATGCTAGGCAAGCTGTGTGCCCCATCCCACACATTTCCTTTTGTCCTTTTCTCTTTCCCTCCCTTTCAGATACAGGTCCTTGCTGTTGTAGCCTAGGTTGGCTTTTGAACAACTCCCAGTCTTCCCACCTCACCTCCTCAGTGCTGGGATTACAGATAGGTACCACCATGCCCCAATCACATCTTACATTTTCAGCACACACAACCACACTGGGCTAGTGGCAATGTCTTCTTGCCCTTAATGGGATGATTTAGTCCTCTACCATACTAGGTATTGAATTTAGAGCCTGCTAGGCAGTGCTCTACCACTTGAACCATGCCTTTAGTCAGTCCTCTTTAGTTTTTAGACAGATTTCCATCACCTGGTCTAAGACCTAGCCCTGCCTTCCAAGTATCTGGGATTATAGGCACAAGGCATTATCCTGGCCTCCAGGCTTATAGTTCTTGGGCCCACACAATACCCTCCACTTATCTGAGCACTGAGAACCCTTTATGGGTAATTTGAACTATGTGTTTATCTTCATCCTTATTTTCCAAGTTATGTAAGGGTCATGGCCAGTGGCCATTCTAAAGCCATTTCTGTGTTCCTTAAAATCAGTACAGTTCCTAGTCACAAATGAGAAATTGAGGCAAATTACTCAAAGTTTCGCAGTCTTAACCATTTATTTTTCACTGAAAGAAGTACTTCCTTCCTTCCTTCCTTCCTTCCTTCCTTCCTTCCTTCCTTCCTCCTTCCCCCCCCTCTCTTTCTTCTTGTCCTGGGCCTTGAACTCTGGGCCTGGGCACTGTCCCTAAGCTCCTTTTGGTCAAGTGGAACACTGTGCCACATGAGCCACAGCATCACTTCCAGTTCTCTGGTGGTTCATTGGAGAGAACAGTCTCACAGACTTTCCTGCCCAGGCTGGCTTTGAACCTCGATCCTCAGATCTCAGCCTCATGTGTAGCTGGAATTATAGGCATGAGTCACTGGCTCCAGTCCCCTCTTCTTTTATTTTTATTTTTATTTTTATTTTTTGGGTCCAGTCGTGGGGCCTGAACTCTAGGCCTGGGTGCTGTCCCTCAGCTCTTCAGATCAAGGGTAGCGCTCTACCACTTGAGCCATAGCTCCATTTCTGGCTTTTTTTCTTTTTGCTTATGTGGTGCTGAGGAATGGAACCCAGGGCCTCAGGCATGCAAGGCAAGCACTCTACCACTGAGCCACCTTCCCAGGCCCCCCTTCTTTTAAAAATTTATTTTATTTTTATTATTGTGTGTGCCCATCTTGTGAGCATTTCCTGCCCAGGGTGGCTTTGAACCACAACCCTCACATATTAGTCCTCTGAGTATGTAGGATTACAGATATGCCAAATACTGGCACTAGCTTATCCTGCATTCTTTTTTTTTCTTTTTTTTTTTTTTTTTTTTGGGTCCGGTCATGGGGCCTGAACTCTGGGCCTGGGCTCTGTCCCTCAGCTCTTCAGCTCAAGGTTAGCGCTCTACCACTTGAGCCACAGTGCCACTTCCGGCTTTTTTTTTTTTTGCTTATGTGGTGCTGAGGAATTGAACCCAGGGCCTCAGGCATGCAAGGTAAGTGCGATACCACTGAGCCACCTTCCCAGCCCCACTCCAACATTCTTTTTGTCTCTTCGTTATTTCAAGGTGTTGGGGATCAAAGTATGTGCTTTACCACTGAGCTCTCCCAAATGCCTAAGTGTATCTTCAATTTTTTTTATGCCAGTCCTAGGACTTGAACACAGGGTCTTAGCACTGTGAGCTTTATTGCTTAAGGCTAGTGCTCTAACACTCAAGCCACAGCTCCACTTTTGGCTTTTTGGTAGTTAATTGGAGAAAAACTCTCATGGACTCTCCTGCCTGGGCTGGCGTTGAGCTGTGGCGATCCTCAGATCTCAGCCTCCAGAGCAGCTAGGGTTCCAGGTGTGAGCCACCAGCACCCAGCCTGGCTGCAATTTTCTCTGTAATTACTTCAGCTTGGCTCTCATTCTGGTGGAGTTGCATCCTGGGTGTCTACCACATATACACACCACACCGTTGGGTTGTTCTCCCGGGACTGTGCTATTGGGTTTTAGCCTGTGGTTTTGAGTCCCGTGGGGGAAAGAATTTCAGTTGAAATGGAAATCTAGCCTTTTTCGTTTTGATCTGACGTTAGCAAGGCATATGGTATAGAGCTGGAGGAAAAAGAAAAGAGGAGACCCATGAAAAATATGAGAAAGGGAGGGAGATCCCTTTCTTCTCAAGGCCCAGATTTGGCACAGCAGAGGGGCAGGAGGTGTGCGTGTCTGGTAACATCCAGGCCGGGGTTGTGTATCTTCTGTGTATGCCTGATCTGACACACAGAGGCACACAGGCCGAATAACACGTCCTGTTTGCCTTCTCTGCCAAATGAAGGTTTCTGTGCTTTTACTTTTATTTTATCTTTTATTTTAGGTGGTGCTGGGACTAGATCCCAGGGGCTCCTCCTTACTAGGTAAGTTTACGACTGAGCGGTAGCTTCAGCTCTTTGGCTCTTTATTTTTTTGGTCGGTCATGGGGCTTGAACTCTGGGCCTGGGCACTGTCCCTCAGCTCTTCAGCTCAAGGCGAGTACTCTACCACTTGAGCCACAGCATCACTTCCAGTTTTCTAGTAGTTTATTGGAGATAGGAGTCTCACAGACTTTCCTGCCCAGGCTGGCTTTGAACTGCAATCCTCAGATCTCAGTCTCCTGAATAGCTGGGATAGACAGGCGTGAGCCACCAGCACCCAGCTTCATTTCAGATTTTTAAAAAATGGTAAGGTAGCCAAGCAAGTGTGACTCTCATGTCTGTAATCTTAGCCGCTTGCTAGGTTGAGTCCTGAGAACTGTTATTCAGAACCAGCCCAGACAGACAAATCCATCAAATTTGTCTCAGATTATTTCGTTAAGCAATGAAAAGCTAGAAATGGAGGTTTGAATCAAGTGGTCAACCTGCCTTCCTTATATATATGAGGCTCAGTTCAAAATCCATTGCTACCAAAATACTCCCAAGCAAACAAGCAATATGGGCCTGGTATGTAACTCAATGGCTGACATGCACAAACCCTGAGATCCATCCCTAGCACTGAGAACAGCAACAAGAAAAATGCTTCAGGTTCTCTGGAGTCTGGTGTACAAAACACCTATCAAAGCCCTCATCTCCATTCTGATGTCTTCTCCCTTTTCCTGACGTCTGCTCCTTCCTCCTGATGTCTTCTCCCTTCTGATGTCTTCTCCCTCCTCCTGATGTCTTCTCCCTCCTCTGTTTTCTCCCTCTCCCTTCTGATATCTTCTCCCTCCTCCTGAAGTATTTCCCCTTCTCCTAATGTCTTCTCCTTTCTCCTGATATCTTCTCCCTTCTCCTGATGTCTTCTCCCTTCTCCCCACATCTTCTCCCTCCTCCTGATGTCTTCTCCCTCCTCTGTCTTCTCCCTCTCCCTTCTGATATCTTCTCCCTCCTCCTGAAGTATTTTCCCTACTCCTAATGTCTTCTCCTTTCTACTGATATCTTCTCCCTTCTCCTGGTGTCTTCTCCCTTCTGATGTCTTCTCCCTTCTCCCCACATCTTCTCCCTCCTCCTGATGTCTTCTCCCTCCTCCTGATATCTTCTCCCTCCTCCTGATGTCTTCTCCCTCCTCCTGATGTCTTCTCCCTCCTCCAGATGTCTTCTCCCTCCTCTGTCTTCTCCCTCTCCCTTCTGATATCTTCTCCCTCCTCCTGAAGTATTTTCCCATCTCCTAATGTCTTCTTTCTCCTGATATCTTCTCCCTTCTTCTGATGTCTTCTCCCTTCTTCTGATGTCTTCTCCCTCCTCCCGATGTCTTCTCCCTTCTTCTGATGTCTTCTCCCTCCTCCCAATGTCTTCTCCCTTCTTCTGATGTCTTCTCCCTTCTTCTGATGTCTTCTCCCTCCTCCTGATCTTCCTCCTCCTGATGTCTTCTCCCTTCTCCCAATGTCCTCTCCTTACCCCTTGATGCCTTTTTCTTTTTCTGGGAGACACTGGAATCATACTTGGAGCCTGATTTATTCACTTTCTTTGCTTCAAAACTGAAGGGACTGTCTCAGCACTTGGGAGGCTTAGGCGGGGAAAATGGCAAGTTTGAGCCTAATCTGGGGTATACAGCAAAATACCCCAAGTCCTTGCTTAAACACACACACACACACACAGTCACACACACACCACACACACACACACACACACACACCACCTTTAGGGTTGGGGATATGGTTAGAACACATGTCTAGCATATTTGGGATTAGGGTTCAATCCCAGCATTGCAAAACCTCAAATGAAAAATACAACTAGTGACTAACTAATGAGAAGTTGGGGTTGCCTCTGACTGCTTCCCTTCTTCAGTGTCTGCAGATGTGTGGGCTGCCTCTCTTCAGACCCTGCTCTGCCTTCCATCCCTGCCAACCTCAACCTGAACCTCCTCACTTGGTTCCCGCTTTTGCATGGATCCTGAAATGGTTTCAGGATCCCAGGGTGTCTTTCTCAAAAGGCCCAAGCCTGGCTTTCAATCTACTTTATTCTCTTGCTTAAAGTCCGTCAATAGGTGTCATCCTCAGTTATCTTATGATAAAGCTTAGCTGAACTCTGAACTTGGTGCTAGAGTCCCCTCATGCTCTGCAGAAACGCCACGCAGCAGCCACTGAACTACGCAGCGGCTGTGTTTATACCATTTTCTCTGTTTCCTCCTTCTCCATCCAGCTGGCACAGTGTCCTTCAAGCTCCACTGTCCCAGCTGCCGCCCAGGAAGTAAACCCCGCTGTCCTCGTTTAGTTTGGCTTCTCTTCTTCTGGGCTTCCTCGCGCGCCGTGCTTACACTTAAAAGTCTAATCCTTGATTTATTGGCTCGATGTCCTTCCTTGACTTTAATTGCCATGGTGCATAGACCCTGGTTTATTGAACTTTGTAAATCTACACCTACAGGTGACTACCATACCTGGCACAGAAAAGGCTAAAAGTCGATGCTTTTTTTTTTTTTTTTTTTTTTCCTGTTAGTTGGATTTTTTTTTTCTTTTTTCAGTTTCAAGTGCTGCTTTAGGTGCTAGGAATACAAACATTGAACAATTCGGGACCAGGCTCAGTGATAGAGCATTTGTCTAATATGTTTCCCGCTCTGGGTCCATCCACAACACTGAAAAATATGGTCAACAGAAAACACAGCAAGCAAAACCAGAGAGCCGAAACATCCTAGAGCAACAGTGTATTGGGTGGAAGAGGAAGAAATACGTCTTTGTATCACTCTTTAACCAACGATAGCTGAGTTAAACTTAGGGGGGAGGCAGCTATCAGTTCACTGTAGACGATTCTTTGAACAACGAGAGTCAATCAAATCTAGAACAGTCTGCCTCTTGCAGGAGTGACTCCTTATCTGTACAACCAGAAGGTGGTCACCCAGAGCCTGACAGCTCAGAACAGCTCCTGGGTGGGAGGTTGACCAGATGCCCATCGAGACAGTTGGACCATGATACATGATGCATTTCTAACTGTCATCTTTTTTTTTTCCTAGGTGCATCTTTTTTGGGGTGGGTGGAAGGGAGGGCTGCTCTCATGGCTTGGGAGCTGAGTTTTGTTTTGTTTTTAACTTAAGGCTAGTGCTCTACAACTTGAGCCACACCTTCATTCCAGCCATTTGGGGTTAACTGGAGATAAAAGTCTCTCAGACTTTCCTGCCTGGGTTGGTTTTGAACCAGAACCACGTTTCTCAAGATTTCAGCTTCCTGAGTTGCTGGGATTTCAGGCCTGAGCCATGGGTGCTTGGCAAATCCCAGATTCTTTGAACCCTGCAATATGGCTCTTGCTTTTCCTAGCAAATCTCAATTTATGCCTGGAACTTTTATAAATAAGTTTCTAAATTAACTTCCTTAATAAAATTGTATTAAAGGTTTAAAGTTCTGAATACAGGGAACCCGCTGTTTTTTCCTTTCCAATTGGAGACCCTTCTTCCTCAGGAAATTGCAGCACACACCAAGATATTTTCTCCTCTGAGCTCTCTACAGCAAACAAGTAGATTAGATTATTTCTAACCACTCTTTATATTAGGTTGACAATCTTACCATTTTATCGATCGAATTAGAAACTTGAGAGGCCTGAAACTGATACTTCTACCTGAATGTGAATTTCAAAGTGAGTAAAACTAAGGGGGGGGGGAGAAATTGAGGCACTGCTGAGGAGTTTGAGACCCAATATGTACAACCCTGGGCCATTTGTCAACCAAAATAAAGTGGCCTTTAAACCGATCAGGGATGGTCTGAGGCCAAGGAAATAACCCAGGAGCTAAAATAATTTAAAAGAAAGTTAGAGAAATTAAGGATCCTAGGCCTTTTGAGAAGAGATTAAAGGAAGAACTCATTAAGATTCACCAGCTTCTGAATGGTGCTGAGAATTGAGTTGCTACAAAGCTGTTTGACCTGTGTCAAGAACAAGGCGAGATGTCACAATGAGCTAGGCTGTGGCAGGACACTCAGGAATTCAGAGAGGAATTTTGGAGAAGCATAAACATGGACTAAGCCACTCAGGGGTAGCAAGAGGGAGAGAGTTCTCATATACAGCTTGTAGAAAAGAATGCAACAACAGCTCTCTAGCAGGACTTTAGGGCTGGAAATATGGCTCAGTGGTAGAGTGGTAGAGTGCATGAAGCCCTGGTTTCGATTCCTTGGTACCACATAAACAGAAAAAGCCAGAAGTGGCTCAAGTGGTAGAGTGCCAGCCTTGAGCCAAAAGCAGCTCAGGGACAGTGCCCAGTCCTGAGTTCAAGCTCCAGGACCGACAAAGTGGGCAGGGTTTATTTTATTCTTTTGTGGTACATCATACATGCTAGGCAAGTGCTCTACCACTGAGTTCCCCTCCTGACCTCCAGTCCTGAGATTCAAGGTCTGAGGTAGAAAGGAGTCTCTCAGCCCCTTTGGACTCTCCCCCGTTGAGTTCTAAGTTCACCAGACTTTGTCATCTCTCTTTTCATGGCTGTGTGGGGCTGGGAGCGTAGTCCATTGGTAGCGCGCTGAGATACTGTGTGAGACCTGAAGTTCCATCTCTAGACTGTAAAAACAAAACAAAAACTCCACAGGACGTTTGCCCATTCCAGCCCACGCTGGTGGAATCTGGCTGCCTGCTGCAGCCTCTCAGCAGGGTCGGGGGGCGGGGTTGTGCCTCGCAGTTCATGGCAATAACAAATTGCCCAGCTTAGGTGTAGGGAGCCGAGGCGAGACTCCGCCCACTCCCTTGCAGTTTTGAGGATTACCACTCCAGACGGTGCTTGGCGGGACGCCTGGGCTGTGCGCGTGCGCGAGCCCGGTAGTGTCCCCAGCCAATCCCATGACACCTGGTGACGGTAAAAGGCAGGCGACCAATAATAGAAAAGACCCGTGTTCGAATTCCCTATATAAGCGGCTGTGTTTCGGGTGCACGCTCTCTCGCGCCCAAGCTCTCCTACAACTAAAAGGCTCTCCAATAAAGCGTGATCTGAGAAGACTCCTGGAGTGGTGGTCGTTTTTCCTCGCTGGTCGAGTAGACGGTCACTACAACTGGTGCCGAAACCCGGGAACGAACCTGGGACGGGACCCGCGCGAGAGGCCGAATTGGAGCCAGAACTCAACACGCGGAGAGGAGACGTCGGTAAATATCCCCCGATATGCTGTTCACTGTAGATTTAGATATTTATTGGTTGCTTGCATTGCTTCTTCCCTTGTGGCTTGTCTTTTTTATGGTGCGCACTTGCCTCGAGGAGGGAGGGTTTGATTTAATCCAGGAAGGATGCAAAGTACTAACACGGCATCAGGATAGTCTATCAGAGTCAGCATACAGTAAGGGGGAGGAAAATAGGCCTAAAAGAAAAAGGGAAAAAAGAGAAAAGGATCCTAAAGAATTAAAGCAAGAGGGGCTGCAGCCCTCACAAAAGGAGAAGGGTTTCAGAGAGGAGGGGGTCTCAAGGAGACTCCCGCGCCCTTCTTTAAAAGCAAACCGGTTCTCAGCCCTACACGTGGAAGGGCGGGACCAAGAATATAGTAATCTTGTGAGTGACTCAGAGGAAGAAATGTTAGAGGAGGAGGGAGAACAGCTCGATCCAGCTGATAGTGAAGACTTAGAAGAGGCTGCGGCGGAGCACGTGGCAGACAGATATGGAGGGTGGCGCCCCCTAGGGGTGGGAGTACCGCAGCAGCCAGGGAGAGGAAATGGAGCTGCCCCTCACCCGTCGGCCCCCCTGCCGTGCCCGACGGCAGGGAAGAGTCACTTTATAAAAGGCAGCACCTGGTCGCCGTTAGCGGCCGCCTTTCCAGTTTTTGAAAATCCCATTACTAATGAGAGAATTCTTGAGCCGGTTTCCTACTCCCAGTTAAAAGATTTAGTTGAGGCAGTCAGGACTTATGGAGTGACAGCCAATTATACCACTGCCTTGCTTCAAAGGCTAACTATTAATGCTATGATTCTGTGGGAGCAAAAACTGTTCAATATTTTCCTGAATTAGTGGCTAAACAGGCAATTTTGATCTGAGAAAATAAAAAAAAAATAAAAAAAAATAAAAATAAAAAAAAAATTTAAAAAAAAACAGGCAATTTTGGGTATGAAGTATTGTTTAATGCACTTTGCAAAAATTCCAGATAAATTAATTATTCCATACACCCGTGAGCAAGTTGAAATTTTAGCAGCCACAATGGATATGTGGGCAATTCTTGTTTGCTCATTTCCAAATGTAATTGATAATCATTATCCTAAGCATCCTCTGCTTGCCATAGTTAACAAAAATTTAGTGTATTTTCCTGTTGTCACTTCAAAGGAGCCCTTGGTTGATGCTCTAACCATCTTTACGGATGGATCAAAATCTGGACAAGGTGCCTTTTTTGTTCAAGGACACAAACAGCCGGTAGTTTTTAATTTTCGGCCGAATGTCCCACAGGCTGTTGAATGTTTAATTGTGCTTGAAGTTTTTAAAAGATTTGATCAACCTTTTAACTTATTTTCTGATTCATTATATGTTGTAAATGCCGTTGCTTCTCTTGAAGTTGCTGCTTCAGTTAAGCAGGCCAGTACAATTTCTAATGTTTTGTTACAGATTCAGTCCCTTATCTTAAACAGAAAACATCCTTTTTATATTGGACATATTCGCACCCACTCTATGTTACCGGGCCCAATGGCAAAGTGTAATGATTTGGTGGACCAGGCAACTCGGGCTGTGGCTCTGGTCGCTGCTGATCCTGTAGAATTGACAAAAGACTTTCATAGATTGTATCATGTACCTGCTAATACCCTTAGGAAAAGATATAATTTGTCCAGGCATGTGGCAAGAGATATTGTTAAAGCCTGTAAATCTTGTGTCACCTTTCTTCATCCTCCCCATGTGGGGGTAAACCCCAGGGGGTTGAGACCAAATGCCCTATGGCAAATGGATGTTACTCATCTGACGGAATTTGGTAAGTTGAAATATTTACATGTGTCTGTGGACACCTTTTCTGGTGTCATTCATGCCACACCTTTGGCAGGAGAAAAGGTGTCTCACGTCAGAATACACTGCTTAGAAGCTTGGGCAGCTTGGGGAAAGCCCCTTAGACTTAAGACGGATAATGGCCCTGCTTATACTTCCCATGGTTTTCGCGCCTTTTGCGCACAAATGCAGGTTGCCCACACCACCGGATTGCCCTACAATCCTCAAGGACAAGGTATAGTGGAAAGAGCTAATAGAAGCATAAAAGAAATGCTCCAAAAACAAAAAGGGGGAGTTGCTGAGTCCGCGTCCCCCAGGGAAAGACTTTCTCTTGCGCTCTTTACCCTTAATTTTTTAATTCTAAATGACAACGATCAGTCTGCCGCAGATCGGCATATGACAAGAGACTCCATGGATACTAAAGACATGGTTATGTGGAAGGATGTTATTAATAATAAATGGTATGGACGGGATCCGGTAATAACGAGATCCAGGGGAGCTGTTTGTGTTTTTCCACAGAGTCAAGAAGTACCTCACTGGGTGCCAATGAGACTGACCAGGCCAGTGGAGACTGCAACAGAACCCCCTCTTGAAGATGCAGCTGATCTTCCTGCTGTTAGCAACAGTGCTAATAACAATCCCTGTGATAGCTAAACTGATGATGCTGTGGGCTGTTACAATTTACTGACTGGATTGCCTCTGTGGTGTCCTTTGTCAAAGAGCGGGTGGGAGTCGGAATGTTTTTAGCCTGCTGCTTGGGAGGATGTGTGGTCTGCCTATGGTTGGTCTGTTGCCTTCGAGCCCAAACCAGAAGGGACAAGGTTGTTATCTTGCAAGCATTAGCCGCTTTGGAGAGTGGATCCTCACCCCAGATTTGGCTGTCGGCCCTAAGAGGCAGTTAAGCCTTACCATTCTGCATAGCCTTAGCACCCCGAGGGATCAGGGGATCCCATTGCACCGGGACAGGTATGCAATTTGCAATTTGGGACAGGGTGCAAGGCAAGTGCACTGCACTTGAGGAGATGGTTCTCATCTCCTCAAGAAGAGCATGCTGGGTTGCAAGTGGGTTGATGCCCAAGATCCCACCTCTGCAAAAAAGGCATCGGACGGGCCTGGTCATCACTGGGGAAGGCGCGCCCCTCAGGTGAAGGCCAGTGCAAGGTCCTCTCATTAATGTCTTAGACAGAGGCCCAACCTCTACTCTTACCTGTTGCCATAAAACAAAGAAGGGGGAACTGTAGGGAGCCGAGGCGAGACTCCGCCCACTCCCTTGCAGTTTTGAGGATTACCACTCCAGACGGTGCTTGGCGGGACGCCTGGGCTGTGCGCGTGCGCGAGCCCGGTAGTGTCCCCAGCCAATCCCATGACACCTGGTGACGGTAAAAGGCAGGCGACCAACAATAGAAAAGACCCGTGTTCGAATTCCCTATATAAGCGGCTGTGTTTCGGGTGCACGCTCTCTCGCGCCCAAGCTCTCCTACAACTAAAAGGCTCTCCAATAAAGCTGATCTGAGAAGACTCCTGGAGTGGTGGTCGTTTTTCCTCGCTGGTCAAGTAGACGGTCACTACACTTAGGGGCAAAGATCCATAGCCTTGGTCTGGGGCAGGTTTGCCACTGTAGCAAAAACTGCAATTCACAGGAATGAAAAGATGTCATTCTAAAGTGGCTCCGAGGACAGGTGTGTCTAAGGGGAGCCTGGCTACTCCCAACTGATGGATGGATAAGCCCTGGAAACAGAAGCATACTAAAAGGGAGCATGAAAGGGTTAGTCAGAGGATTTCTGAGGTCAGATTGTCTATTCACAGTGATATATATATATATATATATAGTTTTAATTTTTAATTTCTGCCAGCATCTTGAGACAGCACAGGCTGGATCTGTGTTCACCAATCCTCCTGCCTCTCCCAAGGAATGAAGTCCACCATACCTGGTCACAGTGACTTTGGCTCCTACTTTTGTTCATCATACTTGTTAAGGATTCTACCATTAAGCTCAAACTCCATATACATATATATTTTCTTTTTTTGTTGGCCATAGGGCTCAATTTCAAACTCTGGGCCTGGGCGCTGTCCCTCAGCTCTTCAGCTCAAGGCTGGCCTCCACCATTTGAGCTACAGCACCACTTCTGGCTTTTTCTGCTTATGTGGTGCAGTGGAATTGAACCAACGCCTCATGCATGCGAGGCAAGCATTCTACCCCTGAGCCACCTTCCCAGCCCCCATATATTTCTTTTATTCTAAACTTTGTCAATAAATTATATCATGTAGTCTCTAATACTTTCTTCCTTCAAACAATGCAGGGAAGGAGGAGGGTAAGAGAAGGAGGAAGGCACTGGGGAAGAAAGGAAAGAAGGGAGAGGGTAGAAGAGAGGAAGAGAGGGAGGGAGGAAGGAGAGGAGGAAGAGAGGGCAAGGGAGGGAGGTAAGTCATACTAGGCTTTTGAGGAGTTTTGAATTTCCTGCTTTTTTTGTTGTTGTTGGTGGTGGTCGTGGGTCTTGAACTCATAGCCTGTGCATTGTCCCTGAGATCTTTTTGCTCAAGGACAGCTCTCTACCACTTTTTTTTTTGTCTCATGCAGCTTGAACTCCATAGCCTGGGCGCTGTCCCTGAGCTTTTTCGCTCAAGTTGAGTGCTCTACCACTTTGAGCCACAGCTCCACTTCTGATTTTCTGGGGGTTCATTGGAGATAAGAGTCCCATGGACATTCCTGCCCAGGCTGGCTTTGAACCACAGTCCTCAGATCTCAGCCTCCTGAGTAACCAGGATGACAGGCATGAGCCACTGGCATCTGACCTGAATTTCTTATGGTAGGTGACATGACTCATCATTATACAAATGAATCACTCAGATAGCACATGTCAGGGAGGATCTCCCCTAAAAATGTACTATACTAGAGAAGAAAGGGTAACTGCAGTCACGGTAAAAGACTTGCATACCACTCCAAGGAGGACACCGGAAGGGCTGGACAGGAGTCAGGCAAGGCAGTCCCTCTGTGGGTGGCAGGGGACCAGCCCAGCCAGAAGGGAGGAGGTGGGGTAAGCCCCTAGGTGTAGGCACCAGTTTGGCAGGAGGAGATCAGCCCCGGGTTGGAAGGGCTGGGGAGGAGGCCAGTTGGGATTATCATGAACAGAGTGGAGTCACTGGTGAGTGGCAAGATTGAGTTTGATCAGGTGTGCACATGTGCAGACGCAGATCTGTGCGTGGTGTGCGCACGCGTGTGTTGGTGGTGTGGCTGTGGCTGTTATCACTGTGCCATGTGCAGACTCAGATCTGTGCTTGGTGTGTGCACCGAGTGTTGGTGCTGTGGCTGTTACCACTGTGCACATGTGCAGATGCAGATCTGTGCGTGGTGTGCGCACGGGTGTGTTGGTGGTGTGGCTGTTACCACTGTGCCATGTGCAGACACAGATCTGTGCATGGTGTGTGCACCGAGTGTTGGTGCTGTGGCTGTTACCACTGTGCACACGTTCAGACGCAGATCTGTGCATGGTGTGTGCACGCCTGTGTTGGTGGTGTGGCTGTTACCACTGAGGGACCATCCGAGGTAGGCGGAAAGGAGGTGCTTGTAGGAGGATTGCCTTTGCATGCTGGGGCGCACATGGAGGACCCTGTGAGGGGTCTGGGGGTGTGGGTGTGCATGCGTGCATCTAGAGCCCCGCCCGGGAAGCTCGAGGTCCTGAGTTCAAACCCCACCCTCCCAGCGCAGGTCACAGCGGCTTGCGGGGCCCAGGGGGGTCAGGCCAGGCAGGCCTTCCCCGCAGGAGGGCGGTGCGCGCGTGCCAGAGCTGAGGCCAGCCCGAAGGCGGTCAGGCACGGTGGGCGCCGCGGCCCCGGCGTCTGGGCTGGGTCTGACTCCTTGCTCTTTTTGGCAGGACCCCGCCGTCCAGGGGCCGGCACGGGCCTCAGCGCTCTCCCTCCTGCACGTGCGTAGTCGGGTGCCTAGGGAGGAGAGGGGAGACCCCGCGGGACCTCGCGAGAGCCTGCGCGCCGGAACGACCCTCAGGGCTGGTCGGGGAGGGAGAAAGAGGGGGACCTGCTTGGCCCCGCTCCTCCCCACGCCCCTCCCCATGACCACATGCCCCCTTTCCCTCCGCCCCAGCTCTCAAGCCAGATGCGCCAGGGTGGGCGGGGTTGTTGTTGTGGCGCGCAGGCCCCGCCCCTCAGCGTGGCGGCCCCGCCCCCGGCCCCATCTGATTTCCCCTGCGCTGAGTGGATTATATTCTGCGGGACCCGGGGCGGCCGCAGCGCCGCCGTGGGACAGGGTGAGCGCGGACCCCGCCGACAGCCTGAGCCGCTGCAGCCTCGGAGACTCGGCCCTGCCGCCGTCGCAGCCGCCTCCCCACCCCCCGGCCCGCCGCGAAGCGGTCCGCCCGACCCGGCCAAGCCGCGTGCCTCAGCCACAGGTCGCGCAGAGCCACTGGCGCAAGGCGCTGAGGCGCCGCCGCGGGGCCAGAGCCAGAGGCGCGCGAGCAAGACCAGCCCAGCCGCGGCGCCCGCCCGGCCGCCAAGCGATGTGCCCAGAGGAGCGCAGTGCTGTGGGGCTGGGCGAGCTCCGCTCCTGGTGGGAGGTGCTAGCCATCGAGCACTTCTGCTCGGTCTTCCGCACCGCCTTCCGCCTGCCGGACTACGAGATAGAGGTGAGCGGCGGGACCGGGCCATGGCGGTGTGAGGGAGGGGGCAATGGCCGGGGCCAGGGCCGCCGGCGTGTGCGGGCGGCGCTCCGCGTGCCACCAGGACATCCAGCGGCGGTGCCCGCACGCGGTGCAGGGCCAAGCCTGCTTTTGTCGGGGCCGCTGGGAGCCGGGCGGGCTGCGCCGCGAGCCCCCTCAAGGGCCGGGTAGGGGCCGCCAGGAGCTCATCCGCCCCCAGCGAGGCGGCGGGAGCCGGCCGCCAACTCCGGGCAGGGGGGGGGGAAGGGGGTCCTCCCAGGGCCGCGGGGAAAGTCGGGCGCCGCCTCTTCCCGCCGCGCCCAGCCCTGCCCAGCCCTGCCCAGCCACGGGGTGGGGGCGGTGGGGATGGCGGGGGGCTGGAAACTTGTGCGGCTTTTGTGTTGTGGTGGTTGTTGTTGTGCTGTTCTGTTGTTGTATTGTTGTTGTTCTCCCTGCCCCCCCTCCTCTCCCCTCCTTGCGCCCGCCCTGCACCCGGCCCGGTGGGGAAGCCTTGCTCCCGGAGCAGGGGAGGCGAGCTCCACGAAGGAGAGGCGGGGACCTAGGCTCCTGCGGCCTGAGCTCCCATGGTGGTGCGAGGAACAATGCTGGGAAGTTGTGGGCTGCCTCCGGCGGCGGGGGAGGGGGAGGAGGAAGAAGAGGGGGAGGAGGAGGAAGGAGAGGGGAGGGGAGGGGAGGGGGCTGTGGTACCAGGTGATTTTCTAACGACTTTTCCTCTTCTCGGTGGGAGCCCCTTCACTAGAATCCGGGCAGCTGAGGCTCAGGAGCCTGAAGTCCGCAGGAGGGATGGTTGGATGCTTGGATGGTTGGATGGATGGATGGTTGGATGGATGGTTGGATGGTTGGATGGTTGGTTTGTTTGTTTTCTGACAGTTACTCCCGAATGTTCTGAATTTCCTTAGTGGGTCAGCAGGAAAAAATCACCCCGACCATGGCCAGCGAATCAGGGCTGCGTCTCTCCGTGGAGGCCGCCGGGCCCTGCACCCCGCACTCCCTCCTCGGGCTCCAAGGGACCCTGGAGAGGATGCCGGGTCAGGAGAGACTTTGGGGGGAAACGAACCCGGTCCCTGGGTCCCCCGTGCACCCATTTTGTGGAAGGAAAAGGAGAGGTTGTCTCATTTCAGCCTGAAGACAGCCATGCTCCCAGCATCCTGGGAATCATTTGTCCTGGGTCCTACACGTGTGTGGCTTCTGAGTGTTAGCGGGCTCACTTCCTAAAGAGAAACGCAGATTGTTTGAAGAGGTCAAGTATATTTAAAGGAGAAATGAGAAGTGATTGTAGCTTACACAGTGACTGGTGCAGACACCCGAAGTGTCTGTCTTCTAATTCTAGTCTTCCTTGGGAGTAACTTTTTTCTTTTCAATTAAAATATATGCAATTTGAAAAACACCTCAGATACCTATTTAGATTCCAGTATGTATGCCCTGTAAATATTCTTCACACTTCTTTTTCTTTGGAGACGTTAGGTAACCTACTTACTTAACGCTCTGGTTCTTGTATCTCTATCGTAGATCATGTGTATTTATTTTGATATGCCCCCCTTTGTGTGTGTGCAAGTACGTGTGTGCATGTGTGTGTGTGCACGCACACCCTTGAGCTGCTACTTTTTTTTTTTTTTGGCTCAAGGCTTGTATTCTACTCCTTGAGCCACATCTCCATTTCTGAATTTTGGTATTTATTGGAGATAAGTGTCTTCTCACAGACTTTTCTGACCAGGCTGCTTCAAACCATGATCCTCAGATCTCAGCCACCTGAGGAGCTAGGATGATGGGCTATATGGCTATGTTTTAAGTAGAGATTTTTTTTCAAAAGTTGAGATATGTTGAATTAGTTGTTTACCAAACTTGACTCAACTGTGAAGAACTGAGGACACTAATCAGTTTGATTCAATATAATTGATTTTTATTTTTCTTTGGTAATTAAAAAATATCAAATAGTTTATTGGCCTGACTGTTTAAGAAAAAAATCTGGTTGGGAATGTGGCTTAGTAGTAGAGTGCTTGCCTAGAATACATGAAGCCCTGTGTTTGATTCCTCAGCACCACATAAAATAGAAAAAGCTGGAAGTGGTGCTTTGGTTCAAATGGTAGAGTGCTAAGTCTTGAGCAAAAAGAAGCTCAGGGACAGTGCCCAGGCCCTGAGTTCAAGCCCCAGAACTGGCAAAGAAAGAAAGAAAAGATTCCTAGGTTAGGTCCTAGGCCCAAGTACAGCAACTTGAAAATGTAGAAATGGTGGGCTGGGAAGGTGGCTCAGTGGTAGAGTACTTGCCTTGCATGCCTGAGGCCCTGGGTTCGATTCTTCAGCACCACATAATCAAAAAGAAAAAAGCCGAAGTGGTGCTGTGGCTCAAGTGGTGGAGCACTAGCCTTGAGCTGAAGAGTTGAGGGACAGCACCCAGGCCCAGAATTCAGGCCCCACGACCAGATACCCCCCCAAAAAAAGATAGAAATGGTGAATAATACCAGGTAGAAGTTGGATATCATTTCTTCTCTAATGGGGGATTGAACTCATAGCCTCTCAATTTCCTTGCTCACTGCTGGAGCTCTAACATTTGAGCTCTGCCTCCAGCCTGGCTTAAATTTTTTTTTTTGGTGTCATTCTTGTGGTTTGAATTCAGGGCCTGGGTGCTGTCCCTGAACTTTTGTGCTCAAGGCTAGCACTCTGCCACTTGAGTCAAGGCTCCCCTTCAGGGTTTTTGGTGGTTAATTGGAGCTAAGAGTCCTACAGACTTTCATGCCCTGATTAGCTTTTAACCTGGATCCTCAGATCTCAGCCTCCAGAGTAGCTAACATGTCAGCCTGGCATGGTTATAGGAGAAAAGAGTCTACCACTTGAGCAACAGCACCACTTCTGGCGTTTCCTATGTATGTGGAACCGAGGAGTTGAACCCAGGGCTTCATGCATAGTAGGCAAGCGCTCTACTACTGAGCCACTTTCCCAGCCCGTGTTTTGTTTTATTTTATTTTAAAGGAAGCCAGTTTTCACCTGTGGGACAGATCTCTTCCTCTATTTTTAACTCTTGATTACCTGGCTGAACATTTGGATTTATGGAATCCTCAAGGACTTGGCTTCTATTTTTTTTGGGGGGGGGGGTCTGGTTGTGGGGCCTGAACTCTGGGCCTTGGTGCTGTCCCTCAGCTCTTCAGCTCAAGGCTAGCACTCTACCACTTGAGCCACAGCACCATTTCTGGCCTTTTTCTTTTGCTTATGTGGTGCTTAGGAATCGAACCCAGGGCCTCAGGCATGCAAGGCAAGTGCTCTACCACTGAGCCACCTTCCCAGCCCTGAAGGGCTGATGTTTTTATATTGGCATGCTAAAAATATTTTTACTTCGTTAGCAGCCTTGAATATAGAGGATTTCTTCAGGAAAGGCAACATACTTTTTTTTTCCCTGGTGCTGGGAGCTGGGAGATTGGACACATGGTCTCATGCTAGCGAGGCTTCTACCATTAAACTCCTTAGCCTCTTATCATTTGGAGATTTTGTTTTTTGGTTGATCATGGGGCTTTGAACTGTGGGCCTGGGTGCTGCCCCTGAGCTGAAGGCTAGCACTCTACCACTTTGAGCCACAGTGCCACTTCCTGTTTTTGGTGGTTAATTGGAGATAAGAGTCTCAGAGACTTTTCTGCTCAGGCTGGCTTTGAACTGTGATCCTCAGATCTCAGCCTCTTAAATAGCTAAGATTACAGGCGTGAGCCACCAGCACCTCGTTTGGAGATATATCTAAGGACTTCAATGCTTCTATGCCCTAAATAAAGTGTTTGTAATCATCAGTCCAGAAATCTGTGAGTGTACGGTTAATGATCCTTTACATTGTTTAATTGTGGTTTAAAAAATAATAACATAAAATTGCCAGGTGGTAGTTAGGCTCACGCCTGTAATCCTAGCTACTCAGGAGGCCGAGGTCTGAGGATAGTGATTCAAAGCCAGCTTGGGTAGAAAGTCCGTGCAACTCTTATATCCAATAAACTATTTTAGAAAAGGGGGGCAGAGGCTAGAAGTAGAGCTTCAACTCAAGTAATAAGATTCCTGACCTCAAGCAAAAGAAGGTTAGGGATAATTGCCTGGGCCTTGAGTTCAAGTCCCAGTATGGGCACACATACAAATGCATAAAATTATATAAACCTTGAACATTATAGGAAAATAACGTAAAAATTTGAAATAACCCACTATCACCCATGAGATTAAAAACTTGTAACATTGTAGCCTATTGTATATTTATTAGTTCCTAAATATATTCACAATGTATTTGTGTCATACAGTAGGGATTTTTTCAGAGGAGACTGAAGTATGCGGGTGGTTAAGACAGTGGATTAGTGACACTGAATTAAATCGTTGGCATCATTAAGTACCTACTATGTGCTTTATATAGAAGTAGATAATATCAGTTAGGCTCATAACTGTCCTGTCAGAAGATTGGCAGTTAATAAGTAGCTCAGAGCAGGGTGCTGGTGGTTCATGTCTGTAATCCTAGCTACTCTGGAGGCTGAGATCTGTGGATCTTGGTTCAGAGACAGTCCCGGCATGATAGTCCCTGAGACTCTTACCTTCAGTGTACCACCAGAAAACCGGAAGTGGAGCTGTGGAACAAGTGGTAGAGCGCAGGCTTGAGCTAAAGAGCTGAGGGACAGCGCCCATGCCCAGAATTCAAGCCCCAATACCGACCAGAAAAAGAAAAAAGTAGCTCAGAGCCACAATTGTTTGTTTATTTTTTGTTCATGGGGCTTGGGTGCTGTCCCTGAGCTTTTGTACTCAAAGCTAGTGCTCTACCACTTTGAGCCACAGCTCTACTTCTGATTGTGGGGTGGTTAATTGGTGATAAGAGTCGCATGGGGGCTGGGAAGGTGGCTCAGTGGTAGAGCGCTTGCCTTGCATGCCTGAGGCCCTGGGTTCAATTCCTCAGCACCACATAAGAAAAAAGCCAGAAGTGGCACTGTGGCTCAAGTGGTAGAGCTAGCCTTGAGCTGAAGAGCTGAGGGACAGCGCCCAGGCCCAGAGTTCAGGCCCCACGATCGGACCCCCTCCAAAAAAAAAAAAAGTCGCATGGACTTTTCTGCTTAGGCTGGCTTCAAACTGTGATCCTCAAATCTCATTCTTCTGAGGAGCTAGGATTATAGGCGTGAGCCACCCGGCTTGTTGCCCAGCTTGTATACTATTTAATCTAGCATTATGTAATTGCTTAATATTTTAGTGGTTAGGTTGGCTAAGTTTTGTTGACTCCAAAGAGAAAAGCTAATTGGTTTCTTCTTCAAAGATTTAGCATTTTCCCCTAACCAAGTGGTCTTCTCAGAAACTAGTACCTTACTTGATAAGGGAGATTTTTCAGTGGTCTGATCCAAAGGAACTGGAAATGTTCAGGTAGAATCATTTATGTAGTTCTTATGGTAGCAGGATAATGAAAATTAATTGATTGCTTTCATGTATCTTTTAATGAGCTTCTTGCCTTTGAGAACCTAATCTTTAACTTTGCTGTGTCTCTTTCTAGTTCTTTCTTCTTTTTTGGTTAGTACTGTGCCTTGAAGTCTGGGCCTTGAATCTTAACTAGGCTTTTTTTTCATGGCTGGCTCTCTATCAGAGGAGCTGGTGAATTGGAGATAAAAGTCTCTTGAACTTTTCTGCTGGTATATCTGGTTAGCTTGTAACCTTGATTCTCAGCCAGCAGCTTCTTGAGTAACTAGGGTTATATTTGTGAGCCACTGGTTGGTGTTGGGCTCTGATTGTGGTTTTATGTGGTTTAAAGTCCCTTACCTAACCCGCATGATCACCTGGATATAATATGCTGAGTCTTGAATGTTATACTTGGTGTTTCCTTGGATTAACTCCTTACTGGGAGCACAAGCCATGAATTTGCACATTAAAATAATTACTGAATGTGGCTCAGTGGTAGATTGCTTGCCTAGTGTGCATGAAGTTCTAGGTTCCACTCCTCAGTTCCACATACACAGAAAAAGCCAGAAGTGGTGTTGTGGCTCAAGTGGTAGAGAGCAAAAGCAGCTCAGGGACAGTGCCCAGGCTCTTGAGTTCAAGCCCCAAGACTGGCCCCTTCCTTTTTGCCCATCCCCCCCCAAAAAGACTAAAGGTTAGGAGGAACTTAAAAATACAATCAACAGTTCCTCCACATGGTGCCAAAGGATGGGTGGTAGATTTTTGAGTTCGTATACTTATACACAATCTGCTGGCAATGTGTTTGTGGTTTAACATTTTAATCAATTCTGAAGGAGGTTCTTCAATCAAAGATTTAAGAGGCCTCAACTACAGGAAATAATAAGTTAGCCCTGATTAGGGTATTCATTTCATGATGACTAGATGTAGTGGACTGAGTGAGGAAACATGTATTTTTTTTTTCCTGGCAGGACTAGGGATCAAGAAAGAAGGTCTCTAGTATACTAGACAGGCAGGTGCTGTACTGTTGAACTATACTCCCAGGAAACTATTTTAATTGAAACATACTGGCCTTTGTTTTTGTACTGGTGCTGGGTGCTGTCTCTGAGCTTTTCTTGCTCAAGGCTAGTGCTCTACCACCTGAACCTCACAGACTTTCCTGCCTGGGCTGAGTTTGAACTATGATCCTCAGATCTCAGCCTGCTTTGTAGCTAGGATTGCAGGCATGAGCTACCAGAGCCCAGGTGTCCTGTCCTGTCTTGTCTCTGTCTTTCTCCTCTCTTTCTTCTTTCCTCTTTTCCCTCCCTCTCTCTTCCCTCCCTCCCTCCCTCCTTCCCTTCCTTCCTCTCTCCCCCTCTCCTCTCTTTCTTTCCTTTTTTCTTTTGTGTATGCTGGTTCTGGAGCTTGAGCACTGTCCCTTAGTCTTTGGCCACAGCTGGCACTCTACCACTTGAGCACAGCTCTACTTCATGGTTTTTGGTAGTTAATTGGAGATGGGTCTCACAGACTTCCCTGTCCTGGCTGGCTTTGAACTATTATTCTCAGGCCTTAGCCACATGGATAGCTAGGATCATAGGCATGAGCCACCAGTACCTGGCCAGAAGATCTTTTTTAAGCCTTCTACTGAAACTGAGTACAGGGGCAAGATCATGTTTCTTCTCTCTCTTGTGCATGTGCTCTCTCTATCTCTCTCATTCTCTTCCTCCCTCCCCTCCTCTCCTTTCTCCCTCCCCTCATCTCCCTGACCCCTCCCCTCTCTCCTGTCCCCCTACCCATGAGCTCTTTTGCTCAAGGCTAGCTGTCTTCCACAAGGTGCTAGTGGCTCACACCTGTAATACTCAGGAGGTTGAGATCTGAGGATCAAGGTTTGAAACCAGCCCAGGCAGGAAAGTCTGGGAGACTCTTACCTCCAGTGAACCACCAGAATACCAGAATGGTAGAGCTCTAGCCTTGAGCAAAAAAGATCAAGACAGTATCGGAGACCCTGAGTTAAGAAGCTTCACAATTGATTTTTTAAAAAAAAGTCTCCTGGACTCTCCTTCCTGAGGCTAGCTTTGAACTGCCATCCTCAGGTCTTAGATTTCAGAATAACTAGGATGATAAGCATGAGACACCAGCATCCCGCTGAGTTCCTATTTCTTTGGTGGTGGTTGTTGTTGTGGTTGGTCTTGGGGCTTGAAGGCAGGGCCTGGGACACTGTCTCTGAGCTCTTCAGCTCTAGGTGAGCGTTTTTACCACTTGAACCACAGCACCACTTCCAGGTTTTCTGGTGGTTCCTTGGAGATCAGAGTTTCCTGGAGGGGCTGGGAATGTGGCTTAGTGGTACAGTGCTTGCCCAGCATGCATGAAGCCCTGGTTCACCTCCTCAGTACCACACACAGAAAAGCTGGATGTGGCTCTGTGGCTTAAGTGGTAGAGCGCTAGCCTTGTGCCAAAGAAGTTCAGGGACAGTGTCTAGGCTCTGAGTTCAAGTCCCAGGACTGGCAAAAATAAAAGTCTCATGGACTTCCCTGCCTGGGCTGGCTTTGAACTGTGATCTTCTGACCTCTGACTCTTGAGTAGCTAGGATTACAGTGGGGAGAGTTGTTTCTTTCAGCAAATATTTATAAAGCATCCTTTGTGTGTTAGGCAGGCCAAGTAGGTGCTGGTGTGAAACTTGTAAACACAACACAAAAATAACTGCCTTCTTTTTCGTGGAATGAACTAGATAATAAGCAAATCAGTAAGTCCTGGAAGAAGTCTGTCAATGGGTTGTAAGAAATAAAGCCCAGCGGGGCACACGGAGCGAGGCCCATCCCTTAATCACTGTAGTTTAATTTATGGTGCTGCTCCTCACTAAAAGTTGTATCTGGCCCAAAATAGCATTGCTGAGGAAAGAATCACAAAGATCCTGAGCCTGTTCCTTTTTTTTTTTTTTTGCCAGTCCTAGGCCTTGAACTCAGGGCCTGGGCTCTGTCCCTGAGCCGCTCTCTGCTACTTAAGACACAGAGCCATTTTTGGCCTTTTCTGTGTATGTGGTACTGAGAAATCAAACCCAGGGCTTCATGCATGCCACGCAGGCACTCTACCACTGAACCACCTCCTCAGCCTAGACCATTGCTCTTTTAACAGTAAGAACTACTGACAAAGACACTGAGCCCATGTTTTTGACAGATGTGGACTAGTGTTTGCTAGAGGCTAATATGAAGACAACAACAAAAAAGCAATGAACAGTACCCAGTGAAAAATGAAAATATGAGGGTGGGTGACACTGCTCTCTGGAGAGGTCCCAGTTCCATACATGATGTTGCAGCATGGAGGATAGGCAAGCCACAAACTAGACCTGGGTTTTATTCGTGGTTCTATGTACGAGGATCTCAAATACAACAGAACAAAGAGGAGTGAAAGAAGGGCAAAATATAGTTTTAAGACATTTGTCCTCCAGAATTCCTCACAATTTTAGGTCTAATTGAGGAAAAGGTTAATCTTTAAGCCTCGGAAGTTATTTTAAAAGTAATTTGGACATTGAACAGAAAGAAGAAAAATCCCTAGTTCAGATGCGCCGAGGATGGATTTGTAGGTATTTGGTAGATCGTTACTTGGTGGTAAGGATCCTGACCAGGGTTCTCCACCATGCTTGTTATGCATGCTCAAAAACACTCCTAAAATCACAGAACTTTGGGTCTGTGAAATACCTGGAGTTCATCTAACATAAAATTCTTGCATGGATGAGCCATCTGAAACCCAGACTCAATGGCAGAGAGATGACCTGCAGTCCAGTTGTGGTTCCTTTTCAGAGTGAGATAAGGGACAGGGCATGTGGCAGAATGGTGCATGTGCGACGGGAGCCCTGAAAGAAAGGGTGTGTGTCACACCAGCTAGGTGGAAACCCGTTTGGCTGGTGGTGCGCCCCCCCACCCCCGCGTCTCTGCGCTGCACATACGTGTTTCTTGTGCTTGGCCAGTCCTCATTCTGGACCCTTAGCACACCAGGAATCTAGCCCTGAGCCTCACCTGGTCACAGGGCAGATGGTTGCTTGTACTGAGCCGCCCAGTTGTATTTTAGGCTGTCCTGATAGTGTTCCACAAAATTAAGCAAGACAGAATTCACATCCGTGTAAAAGCAAACCAGATGCCAACATGAGATGTCCTCGGGGGTGGGGGACTGGTGCACACCGAGGAGTGTCCCTGGCTCTACACTACAAAACAGTGATTCCTCCCCCCCCCCCATTCAAATTCTTCAGGATTCCCATTTAGAGAAATTGAAGGAAGTTGCTAGGCTTCCAGATTTGCATGCTGTCAGCGGTTGTACAGGTCAGTAAACCTGGGAAACAGATGTTAGTTAGGTTTTATTCCTTTCTTTTTTTTTTTTAATTTTTTTTTTATTGTAAAGATGCTATACAGAGGGCTACAGTTACATGAGTGAGGTAATGAGTACACTTCCTCTTGAACATTGTTACCCCCTCCATTGTTTTCCCCCTACCATCCCTTCCCTTTCTATGGTTTTATTCCAAGAAACCTTTCTTGGGGAATCATTAAAGAAGCGTGTTTTGGAGCAGTAGGGAGGGAGATGTGAAGCTGCCTGGTTCTTTCTATAAAGGCCTCCGTGGCAGGCTGGCTGCTTTGTGCTGTTGTGGCCTTGCAGCCATTGCCCGCCAGCACTCTTGTCAGCTCTGGAGTGGGTGCACGCGCGCGCACATGTGGTGGTGGTGATAATATGTGTTCCGGACACATAACACATTCATTTTCCCATCTTTCAAAATGACAGAACTCTAATAATCATTCATGATTTTTGAATGTCATTGGGTTTCCAGGCAAAGATACCAAGGTGGTATCTACCATGGGTAGATGGTTTTTAGAGAGGATGGCATTGTGGTGGTGACCTAGGCAGCCTAGTGTACTTGTGTGAAAAGTTTGAGCTTCTTGAGGGAACATATTGCAGAACATCAAGGCAGTGTTTTCCTCTTACCCGTGGCTCTTGTCTTTTCTGGAAGCACCTATCACCTAGTCTTGTCTGAGCTATTTCATTTGGTCCTTACAGATGAAGGCCAAAGGCTTGGTGCTGAGTATTGAATCAGTGTCTTGCAACTGTCAGGCAAGCATTCGCCCTCTGAGCCACAATGCTGTTCTCTCTCTCTCAGCTGGGGTTAAGTCCTGAACCCCTTGCCTTTGTTTTCTCTTCACTCCATTGTTGTGTTCTTCTCCTGATGTCCTGGGACTTGCTCTGGGGTTGGTGGAGGAGGGGTAAAGTTCTGGCCTGCATTAAGGTGCTAAAATCCTAGAATTTGTGTAAATAGCCTCCTGTGAAATCAGTTACTTTCACAGCCAAAAGCAGTGTTTTCTTCACAGAGCAAGTGACCCCTTATGGTAATGCTCTTGTGTGCTGTGTGGTATTTATGTATGCTGACTTGAAATTAGTATACAAAATTAGATGGAGGATAGTATTTATTTTCTCGTTTAAAGTTCCTGACACCATGTGACCTTTATGAGGTTTACATGATGTCACTTTCTTGTAAATCTTACACTGCAGTGGACAGCTTGTAACCTTGACAGGCAGCCCGCATTCCTTAGGCAGGTTTTCTGGAGTAATTGTGTGACTTGGCAGTAGGTTACCTGAACCTAAAGTGATAGCAGACTGCGTCTGGTCTTTCATGCCCCTCCGTCCATCCATAACATCCCCCACCCCCCAAAAAAAGTGAAAATAGGGGATGGGGACATGATGATCTTTTCTTCATATTTTAATGTTAAACTTTAAAGTCACCTCCAGATAATTCCCTCAGAGTAACTCACTTAAAATTGAGAAACTTTTAAAGCTGGCTTGTTTGTTGTGTTTTCCCCCTTCTGACCAGTCCTTTTTAATGACTACCTTTTCCCTGAGTGTTGGTTCTATTAGGCACAATAAATAGCACACTAGGAATAGTGGATTTGCTTGACAAAGACTGTTCAATTAACAGATCTATTTTAAATCCTTTCTTCCATTTCCATTGTGTGTTCTCTTTTCCAGAAAGATTGTTTGTAAATAATCCTACTTATGGGTAAGAATGTTTTTATTTCCTGGAGACATTTGGTACACCTTTACGGAGGGAAAGGTGTTCAAAGAAGATTTCTCAGGTTGCCATAATGAGAAGTTTCACACTCCTAGAGTGGTATTGATTTGAGTGAGTATCTTACACATGTACTGATTTTTATCTATTGTTTCTGACCTTTCTTCTCAATCCCTGTGTGTTACAAACGGCACACAGACCAGCTTGCATCATGCTGGGATCAGTTGCGAAAAGGATCTACTTGACAGCCTCCTGACTGGAGTTTTCACATTAGTGATGGATAGATCCCATCTTTATTCCTGTACTTCCATTTCTGTAATATGCAACTTTTTTTTTGTCAGTTCTGGGCTTGACCTGAGGGCCTGGGCACTCTCCCTGAGCTTTTTTTTTTTTTTTTTGCTCAATGCTAACTCTCTACCACTTGAGCCATAGCACCACTTCCATCTTTTTCTGTGTATGTGGTACTGAGGAATCAAACCCCAGGCTTCATGCATGCTAGGCAAACACTCTAACCACTGAGCCACCTTCCCAGCCAATATGCAGCTTTTTAAAGTAAAAATGGAATTAAAAATTCTTTCTCTTGGGCTGGGAAAGTGGCTCAGTGGTAGAGCACTTGCCTTGCAATGCATGAGGCCGTGGGTTCGATTCCTCAGCACCACATAAGCAAAAAGAAAAAAGCCGGAAGTGAGACTCTTATCTCCAATAAACCCCTAGAAAACCGGAAGTGGTGCTGTGGCTCAAGCAGTAGAATGCTCGCCTTGAGCTGAAAAATGTAGGGACAGCACCCAGGACCAGAGTTCAAGCCCTACGACCGACCAAAAAAAAAAAAAGTGATTCTGCTCCCCGTCACAGGATTGGTATTGCTGAGTAATAAGAGAGACACAGGAGAAAGACAGTGGAAAACAACCATTGGGCATTGAGGGGTCAAAGATGACTTGCAGAAGGGTATTTGAGTCACTGTGGCATCAGAGGAAAGTAGGGGAGGGCTAAAAGTTCTCTTGGGAAAGAACTCACTCTGGGAGCAAGTGGGAGGGTGTTGAACTTTTTCTTTTCCCCAAAAACCACCAGAAATAGCTGAATTCCATTTCCTATGTAGTTAGCATTTTGGCAGACTGAAGAGTTCAATTGTAGGGTCCCCTTCCTGAAGCCAGCTGGGGCAGGAAAAATCCATGAGACTCTTATCTCCAGTTAACTACAAGAACAAGCTGGGAGTGGAGCTGTGGCTCAAGTGGTAGAGCAGCACTAGCCTTGAGCACAAAAAGCTCAAGGACAGGGCTGGGAATGTGACCTAGTGGTAGAGTGCTTGCTTAGCATGAATGTAGCTCCAGGTTTGATCCCTCAGTACCACATACACAGAAAAAGCCACAAGTGGCACTGTGGCTCAAGTGGTAGAGCGCTAGCCTTGAGCAGAAGAGCTGAGGGGCAGTGCCCAGGCCCAGAGTTCAAGCCCCATGGCCGACCAAAAAAAACAAAAACAAAGAAAAACAAAAACAGAAAAGCTGAAGGAAAACAGGCCCTGAATTCAAGCCCAAGGACCGGGCATACAAGCAAGTACAGAGCTGTGTGCTCTTTCCTAGCTGGCTGCCCAGGCTGCTGTGTGTATGTGGGGGATGTTTCATACGGTTTAAAGGGAAGCATCATAGGAAGTATAAGTCCACAAATACAAACGTAAAACTGCATACAGTCCTTCAGGTGCTAGTAATTGATGAAAGGGAAAGGCCCTAAGCTGTAAAAGGCAAAGATAATGTACTGAGTAAAATCTGGGCTGGGCTTTGAGAACGGAAGTTGTCTGGGTAGAAGATGACCTTACCATAAAATCAGCCAGCCTTTGTTTCATATAGATGGGCTATCAAAATACAGAGAAGCCAGGTCTCTTCTGACAGAAGTACAGACAAAAGGTGATTGGCACCATCTAGAGGCAGGAGTATTTTTCTCACTCTAGAAAAGTCTGTGTGCTGACCGCAGAGGCCAGGGATAGTGCCAGATATCTTACAGTCCATAAAGGCAGCCCTCCAAAACACAGAACTCTGACTCAGATGGCAGCAGTGATGAGCTTGAAAAACCCTGTTCTACAATACTCCTGTCTGGAGTTTGGTTAGAATGTGAATCTCCAGAACTGCTCCCAGCAATTTATACAATCTAATTGCCTCATCATCATCATCGTCATCATCACCAGTCCTGGGGCTTGAACTCAGGGCCTAAGCACTGTCTCTGAGCTGCTATTGCTCAAGGCTAGCTCTCTACCACTTGAGTCACAGTGCCATGTCCTGCTTTTTCTTTGTGTGTGGTGCTGAGGAATCCAACCCAGCTTTCTTACTTCACCTGAAGAAGCTGCGTGTTGGTGGAACGCATCATCTCCCAGTTAGTGCAGTACTATTGGGGCCCAGGTACAAAACCAGGCAGCAAGCAAGAACCAGATATAACTAGCACAAATGAAAAAGGACTGAGATGTGGAAGCTAGTGTACCTGCCTGGCAAGCTTGAGGCCTTTGAATTCAATCCCCACTCCCATCACCATAAAAAATTGTAAGTAAATGAAGAGAATAGTATTTCCCACCCGTAAGCTTCAGTCATTACTGATATCTCTTATTTATCGTCACCAGGCTTAAAATAGCATTCACATCTCACCTTCTCCCTGTTTTGCCAACTCATTTCTTCCTGCTTTTTCTCTTCAGTTTGTCTGTTTTCTCTCAAAAATGGTTCTCTAATAATATAGGTCCTATCAGCAGGGATCTTAGCTCTTTACACTTATATCCACAGGATCTGTCTGTCATCTTCTCTGTATGTTGACTCAGAAAATATTTACTGACTGACTGAATGAATGAATGAACAAGTGAAAGAAATAATTTCCTAAAAGCAGAGCTATGATCAATGTGGGTGTAGGTATATGTCTGTGATCCCAGCAGTTACTAGGGAAGTTGAGGCAGGAGGGTTGTGAGTATGAGCTTCACCTAGGCTACTACGTAGCCATGTAATGAGACCTTGTCTCAAAGCAAGAAGCAATAGTTGGGCCCTGGTCACTCATGCCTGCCTATAATCCTAGCTACTCAGCAGGCTGAGATCTGAGGATTATGGTTCCAAGTCAGCCCAGGCAGACAAATCTGTGAGAGTTCTATTTCCAAATAATAGGCAAAAAGCCGAAAGTGGAGGTTTGTCTCGTGGTAGAACGCCAGTTGTGAGCAAAAGAACTGAGTAAAAGGCCCTGAGTTCAAGCCCCAGTACTGATAATACACATGTGTGCTTGTATGTGCTAGTGTGCACATGCATACACAGAAAAACAACAAAAACCACCAGGAACTGCAGGTTGTATACATTTATTTATTGATTTTATCTGAAACAGTATCTGACGGTGTAGCCTAGGCAGTCTTTGAAAACTTGAGGTTGTCCTGAGGGATTGAGTAGCCCTACATCCCATCTCTGCCTCCAGCTCTGGGGTTGCTCATACAGTGACGTCATTGCTGGACTCTCACTTGACGTTGAATGCTCTTTATTGTGTACAGGCAACTCCAACACGTTCTGGAGTCCGGCAGACAGTAAGAGATGGAAAAGATGTTAGAAATAATTTGGGTTTAATGTACAGCTCACACAACATATCGTGGCTTAATTGGAAATAGAACCAGGAGAGAGCCAAGCCTAGCAGCAGAACAAAGATGGCCTAAAATGATAATTTTCTCACCGTTTCATGACAAGTTCCTGTGTCATTAGTGACCGAGTATTGTACTCTAAAGTACCTTGCATGGTACTTTTGCTGTTAAATACAGAGTAATGTTTTAGGATTTAAAGGATAATGTGAAAACATTGTTTAGTTGAGAATAATATTATATTTATTTCTGTCTTATGGGAAGGAGCTAGGTGCAGGACAAATCTGGGTTACTGGTGCAATGGGTATATAAAAAGATTTTGGAATGGGAAAGATAAGATGGAGGGAATTAACAGAAGGCTGCAGATGGTGGCTTAGTGCTTTGGAACAAGTCCATCAGTCCCTGCTGTCCAATCTAGTGTAAGGGTCCATCTGGAGCTTCCCTGAGCGCAAGGATGTGATGTAATGCGCGTCGGATTTGAGCATAGGTTTCCCTGCAAGTCATTACCGTCGATCACATACTTGAAATGTTAGCTGTAAGACAAGATAGGGAAATCCAAAGGCTGACATTAGGCTTTCCATTTATCTTGTAAATTCCAGACCACTGCTAAGTACATGTCAAAATTTAAAACAGCCTTCTCTTGAAAAAGAAGTTCATTAGAAACTTGTCAAGGTTGTGGCAGGTTGTGAAGGCTGATGCAGGAACAAAACAACATTGAGAAAACAAAAGCAAGACATCAGTGGAGGTTTATGGTTAGGTTGAGTCTGTAGAGTAGGCAGGGCCCATGCACATGCAGGTGTGTGTTGCATGGCAGTACTGTGGTCTAGAATGGCCTGGTGGTGGTCTTGCTCCACTGGGTTGGTACTCTACCATAGCCAGCTACAGCCAGCTTTTGCTACCTATTTGGAGATCCAGTCTTAGACTTCTCTCTGATCTAGCTTTGAACCTAGATTCTCTCATCTCTAAGTAGCTAGGAGTTTTTGGTTGTCGATGGATTCATTGCTTTGGTTTGGTGCTCAGCCACTCGAACCATACCCACTCTTTTTTGGGTTAATTTCGCGATGGTCACCTGTATTTGCCTGCCTGCTGGGGACTGGCTCCGTCCTCAGATCTCAGCCTCCAAGTCGACTGGATTATAGATGTGAACCACCAGTGTTGGCTAGTACTGGTGTTCTTACCTATTATAACTAGAAATGCGGAGGCGTAAACATTTGCTTCTGCAAAATACAAGTACTGGGCCTCACCATTGGATCTTAACAATGTGATTAAGTTTGTAACATCCCCTCCCTTCCTCCCTCCCCCCTCTTTGTAGTGCTGGGAATTGAACCCAGGGCCTTCTGCATATTAAGTATACATTCTCCTACCAAGCTACATTCCCAGCCCCTGATGTTTAGTTTCTGAAATGTGCCTATTGACAGTTTTTTTTGTTTTGTTTTTGGTCGGTTGTGGGGCTTGAACTCTGGGCTTGGGCGCTGTCCCTGCGCTCCAGAGCTCAAGGCGAGCACTCTACAGCTTGAGCCACAGTTCCGCTTCCGGTTTTCTAGTGGTTTATTGGAGATGAGAGTCTCACAAACTTTCCTGCCCAGGCTGGCTTTGAACTGTGATCCTCAGATCTCAGCCTCCTGAGTAGCTAGGATTACAGGTGTGAGCCACTGGTGCCCGGCTACATTGTCTCTTATTTGGGGCCTAAGGAATTTTAGTATGATGGTCAGTTAACTCATTTAGTACTAACTTGTACTGGTGCCTACAGAATGTGGAGTCTTTCCATGCTGTCTAGACTGGCAACTTGAATTTCTAGGTTGGAGTGACCCTTCTGCTTTGGCTCTTGAATAGCTGGGACTACCGACGAATGTCATAATGCCTGGCTAAAGGTACAACTTAACTGAATTTTGCCAGTCCCGAGGCTTGAACTCAGGGCCTGGGCACTGTCCCAGAGCCTCTTTATTTTTTTGTTTTTTTGGGTCCAGTCATGGGGCCTGAACTCTGGGTCCCTCAGCTATTCAGATCAAGGCTAGTGCTCTACCACTTGAGCCACAGCGCCACTTCTGGCTTTTTTCTTTTTGCTTATGTGGTGCTAGGAATCGAACCCAGGGCCTCATGCATGCAAGGCAAGCTACTCTTCCACTGAGCCACCTTCCCAGCTACCCCCCCCCCCCCGCCCAGCTTCTTTTAGCACTCTACACCACATGAGCCACAGCACCCCTTTGGCTTTTTCTGTGTATGTGGTACTGAGAAATTGAACCCAGGGCTTCATGAATGCTAGGCAAGCACTCTGCCACTGAGCCACAGTTCCATCCTAGCTTTTTTCTGGTTAATTGGAGGTAAGGCTCTGATTTTAGGTGCTTCGCCACTCTGCGTCTCACTCATGTCCCGGGCTTTATAAAGCTCTTGCCTCCTTTCTAGACAAACCCTCCTGGATGAAGGAGACATCTGTCCTGCCTACCACGCTCATGCTCACATCCACCACACATGCAGACAGGCTCCAGCTCCAGGAGCTCTGGAGGCCCTCCTCCCCCAGACTTTGATCTGTGATCCTCAGACCACACTGCCAGGCCCCCAGAGCCCAGCTCACGTTCTGGAGCAGAGCCTTCCCAAGAAACCATGCAGGTGGGTTTCTCCAGAAGTGACCCTGCCTCTCTGCAACTGAGTTCCCTGCTCCTCCTGCATGTCTTCCCTCCCTTCCTCATCTGGCATGTGTATCCTAGCCCTTTGTTCTTCACAACCCTCCAGCAGTCAGTTTACTCTCAGCCCTGGTAGTTGATCACATTTGGTTGTCTCTGGCCGGCTCCCTCTTCCCTCACTTCCTAGCTCCTGTCTTCAAGCTATGATTGATTAGCCTTCCCTGTTACTTGGCCTGCTCTCTGGGCAAGGCTGCTGCTTCAGATTTTAATACCCGGGATTAAAAAACCCCACGCCTGCATGATACCGTTTGTTGGTATTGGAGCTTCAAGTCAGGGCCTCACACTCTTGCTTGGCAAGCCTGGCACTCTACAACTTGAGCCACACCTCCACTTCCATCTTCTTGCTTATTAATTGAGGATAAGAGTCTGATGGACTTTTTTGTCTGGGCTGGCTTTGAACCAGGATCCTCAGATGTCAACCTCCTTAGTTGTTAGTATTTCAGGTGTGAGCCACTGGCGCTCAGCTGAGTGTCCTATCTTAAGACTTTTGTGTTACTCCTTAGTGTTACAGGTGAAAGAAAGTATCTGTTTTGGGAGAGGGCTTGAGGAGGAGCAGGCCCACATGGGAAGGAAGGGATAAGAATACCTGTTTAACTTGAAAAGAACATACTGAGCACAGTTCAGGATGACTTCCCATTATTGACGTTGTGGATGTGAAAACTCACCCACAGAGCTGGATAGGTGATCTAGTTTGGGAGTAGGCCCGATGTATTAGTTGGTGAAATGGAGTGTACATTTTCATTTTAAAAGACCAGTCACTCATTAGCCTCTGTGGGATCTTGTCATGAACAACCATGAATCAGAATTAGAGCTTACTGATTCTTCAAGGGATGTGAAGGACTCATTTTTTTATATAAACTTTCCCCAAGTTTTTTTTCCCTTCAACATCAGACAACCAATTGAAAACTTAAAAGACAAAACTGTAGACCAGATCTTACGTTTCTGCTTGCTAGTCTCTTGCAGTCTCTTATGCATCTGATGACTTTGATTAGTTGAACAATAAAATCTCTTGAAGTTTTGAGATTCTGTGATTAGGAATGCCAGCTCATGAACCGGAACTTACTGTTTTCTTTGGTGCCAATCCTGGGGCTTAAACTCAGGGCCTGGATGCTGTCCCTGAGCTTTTTCACTCAAGGCTAGCCCTCTACCACTTGAGCCATAGCTCTACTTCTGGGGGGGTTTTTTTGGTGCTTAATTGGAGAAAAGTATCTAACTTTCCTGCCTGGGCTGGCCTGAGAGGTCATTTTTCTTTTAATCCATTAAAATTCTAGAAAGGTCACAGATATGTTCTCCCTATAATAGATTCATTAGCTCTTTTTCACCCTCAAGAAAGTAACAACTTAATCCATCTCAATCCAGCAAAATAGTGATTTCTTTTTTCTCCTGGTTGTCACATGCCGTTAGATTATAAATACCTTGCTGGTGTGTAGTTATTAAATCTGATGTTCAGAACCTCCAGTAATAACTTAGATCAGGCCGGAGCATAAGTTTATTTATTTACTTAGTTTTTTTTTATTTTTTGTCGGTTATGGGGCTTGAACTCTGGGCCTGGGCGCTGTCCCTGAGCTCTTCAGCTCAAAGCTAGTGCTCTATCTCTTGAGCCACAATGCCACTTCCGGCCTTTTTCTTTTCTGTGGTGCTGAGGATTTGAACCCAGGGCCTCATGCGTGTGAGGCAAGGACTCCACCACTGAGCCACCTTCCCAGCCTGGGAGCATAAGTTTTAACAGTAATCTTCAAAGGGAACCGTACACCCGAAGTAAATTCTAGCTTCTTCACTCTGTCATATTGTACTTAATTGCAGGTAAAGGTCAATTTGGCTTTAAAAGTTTTCTGCACAATAATACAACATATTATTATTGTGTAACAGTAACTTTAATACATAATATTTTATTTTGATTGGTTGTACAGCTTGAACACAGGGCCTGAGTGCTGTCCCTGAGCTGCTCTTGCTCAAGGCTAGTGCTCTATCTCTTTAAGCCACAGCCCCACTTCTCACTTCTTTGGTAGTTTAGTGGAAATGACTTTCACAGAGCTTTTTTGCCAGGACTGGCTTTGAACCGCAATCCTCAAGATCTCAGCCTCCTGAGTAGCTAGATTGTGGGCGTGAGCCACTCGTGCCCGACTTAATGAAGGTCTCTTTCATGCTGCTTGCTTGTTCCTGAACATGCAGTTTTAGTAAACTTGCTTTACTATTCTTTTATCACATGCTGACTGCATGATGAAGATTCACTATTCTTTGGATAGCTGTTTTCAAGGCTGGCATTTATACCACAGTCAATTCTGATAACATTTTTTTTCAATTGGAAATGCCTTATGTGCTGATGTATGAATTCATAGTCTGTGTTGACTGAGTGTCATCATCAGTAAAGCTCCCCAGCAGAGAAGTCCTGTGGAGCCAGCCAGGGTTAGTCCTCTGTTAGGACTAGTTGTGTAAACAATGACAGCTGGGCTCCCCAGCAGAGAGGTCCTGTGGAGCCAGCCAGGGTTAGTCCTCTGTTGTGTAAACAATGACAGCTGGGAAGAGGAATTGAAATGATGGGCCTCCCATGTGATTTAACATCTGTCTGTCTGTCTGTCTGTCTGTCTCCCTCTCTTTCTCTCTCTTGATGGCAATGGATATTTCCTTAATTTGAGCATGAGCTTTGAGCTCCCGTACTTTCACTCAGTTCTGACTCAGCAGTCTTTAGTGGGCTGGGGGATTGAAGGAAGGAAGGGACTTTGTATTTAATTCCATCCCCAGAACTCAAATGAGCATTATTATTATTATTATTTATTATTATTATTGTTATTATTTCGGTCAGTCGTGGGCCTTGAACTCTGGGCCTGGGCAGTGTCCCTCAGCTCTTCAGCTCAAAGCCACAGCGCCACTTTTGGCTTTTTCTGCTTATGTGGTGCTGAGGAATCGAACCCAGGGCCTCATGCATACAAGGCAAGCACTCTACCACTGAGCCACCTTCCTAGCCCGGACAAGCAGTATTTTCTTAAGTTTGGACTTGGAGATAGAGAATAGAGGTCTGGGAAGGTGGAAACGTTTTCCTTAAAGTCCAAGTGACTTGGGAGGGACCAAACTAGGTCTCCTGTGACATGGTAGTATTAAGCTCCAGTTTGTGTGATGTGGGGTTTTGCAGAGTTTACTCCTAAAGTTTTCTGGTCTGGTGTTTGTGTGACAAGGAGATGGTGCACCTGTCTGTCAGACACTCTGCCTTCCTCTATTTCCCCTTCCCCCAGGCCTCCTAAATTAGATACATTCCCCTTCTCCTAGACATCTCCATCTCAGGGTCCCTTGACAGAGCAGTCATTTATCACATTGTCTCACCCAGGGTCTGGAGGGGCCGTCCCTTTGTTGCAGCCAGGCAGGATAATGCAGCTTAGACTCCAGCCAACTGCTGAGAGTCGCTGGACCCAGAGCAAATGTTGGAGAGGCCCCCTTTCATCTACGACTGCAGTTTCAACCTTCATTTTAAAACTGCAGCTTACTGGGTCTGTAATCACTCTGTACTAGAACACATACACTCTCAAAGATAATGTGGCTTATTTTTCCCCACAAGATTCTTTCTTGTATTTAGTCATTGTGATCTGGAAATGGAGTTTTATTCTTTCTTTGTATTCCTTTCTGTTCTGCAGGTGTAGGTTATTACAGGTTTGTAGCAGGAGTGCTTGCTTTTTTTGGGGGGGGTCCAGTCGCGGGCCTGAACTCTGGGCCTGGGCGCTGTCCCTCAGCTCAAGGGTAGCACTTTACCACTTGAGACACAGCGCCACTTCCGACTTTTCTTTCTGCTTATGTGGTGCTGAGGAATTGAACCCAGGGCCTCATGCATGCAAGGCAAGTGCTCTACCACTGAGCCACCTTCCCAGCCCGAGTGCTTGCTTTTATATGACATCTTATGGGTGCATTTTAACTTACCAAGGTATCCTTTCTTTTTATGTTGTTACAATGTTCATGATCAATAGAAATAATTGAACACTAAGAGACTTCTAAAATATTTTAAATCAAGCCCCATGGTTGGCACAAAAAAAGTTCTCATATGCTCACCTTTATAGTACAGCTAATTACTTACTCTTCCCTCTCCCTCCTCCGCCCCCGCCCCCCACAAAAAATAAAGGCTGAGCACTGAACTTGCCAGGCAAGTGCTCGTCCCGAGCTAGATACCCAATCCCCCAGTTACTTACTCTTTTTTGCCAATTACCTGAAAAAAAATTTTTTTTGGTTGCTCTTGGGGCCTGAACTCTGGGCGTGGGTGCTGTCCCTCAGCTCTTCAGTTCAAGGTGAGCGCACTACCACATGAGCCTCAGCCCCACCTCCAGCATTTTCTGCTTCTGTGGTACTGAGGAATTGAACCCAGGGCCTCATGCATGCAAGACAAGTGCTCTACCACTAAGCCACCTTACCAGCCGAATTACCTGAAAATTTAAAGTCTCCCCTCTCTTTTTTTTTTTGTTGGTTGTGGGTCTTGAATTCTGGGCTTGGGCACTGTCTCTGAGCTCTTCAGCTCAAGGAAAGTGCTCTACCATTTGAGCCATAGCACAACTTCTGGTTTTCTGGTGGTTTGTTGTTGGTTAGAGTCTCATGGGTAGAAAAGCCTTTCTTGCCTGAACTGGCTTTGGACTGCGATGCTCAGATCTCAGCCTCCTGAGTAGCTAGGATGACAAGCGTGAGCCACCAGTGACTGGCAAATCCTTCCCTGCCCTTTTTTAATTTTTGGTACATTGTGGGGCCTGAACTCTGGGCCTGGGAACTGTCCCTCAGCTTTTCAGCTCACGGCTAACACTCTACCACTTGAGCCAAAGTGCCACTTCTGGTTTTTTCTGTTTACGTGGTGCTGAGGAATCGAACCCAGGGGCGCATGCATGCAAGGCAAGCACTCTACCACGGAGCCACCTTCCCAGCCCCTTTTCTTTTCTCTTTTCTTTCCTTTTCTCTTCTTTTCCTTCCTTTCTCCCTCCCTCCTTCCCACCCCCTCCCTCCCTCCCTCCCTCCCTCCCTCCCTCCCTCCCTCCCTCCCTCCCTCCCTTCCTTCCTTCCTTCCTTCCTTCCTTCCTTCCTTCCTTCCTTCCTTCCTTCCTTCCTTCCTTCCTTGTGCCAGTCTTGGCTTGAACTCAGGGCCTAGGTACTGACCCTGGACCTTTTTTTTTTTTTTTTTTTAGCACTTTACCACTTGCTTTTTTGATGGTTAACTGGAGATAGGAGTCTCAGAGGCTTTGCTTCCCTGGGGTGGCTTTGAATCATGATCCTCAGCTCTTAGCCTCCTGAATAGCTGGGATTACAGGAGTGAGCTGGTGCTTGGCTGACATAGAACTCTTAGGAAAAGATGGAAACTGCCTCAGATAAATGATGACTGTCTTTAGGACATACATGATATAAATGATGGAACTGAAATTTGTCTTGAGTCTAGGTCTGTCCTTATGCTCTCCAGGGCATACATAGTACGTTGTTGTCTGATGGTTGTCTCCTGACACTCTAGGGCTTCCCTTTTTTTTTTTTTTGGCGGTCCTGGGGCTTGAACTCTGGGCCTGAGTGCTGTCCCTCAGCTCTTCAGCTCAAGGCAAGCGCTCTACCACTTGAGCTACAGTGCCACTTCCGGTTTTCTGCTGGTTTATTGGAGAGAGGATTCTCATGGTCTTTCCTGCCCGGGCTGGCTTTGAACCGAGATCATCAGATCTCAGCCTCCTGAGTAGCTAGGAATACAGGCATGAGCCACCAGCGCCCGGCATTAGGGCTTCCCTTTTAATCTGGTACACGTCCTGTGTGTAGCTTTCCTTGTGAAGAAATAGAGAGTTTACGTAGCAAAAATGAGAAAAGGAAGAAAAATTTAAACTTTAATAGTTCTAATACTTGCGTGGCTGACTGTAGCTCTCAGATTCAAATGTCTTTTTGGGGTACGTTTACATTGAGTGTATTATGCACAGCAGTGAACCCAGCGAGCTTTGCCTTCACGCATCTGAATATGTCATTCCATATCTGTTGGCTGAAGAGTTTTGAGGAAAGAGAGTGGTAATGCAAATATCTCCAAAGTGCTGGAGGGGGTTAGGGTGAGGGGCACAGGTTTTGAACGCCAGAATAATTTTAGGTGTAGCAAGTTAATGGACTGAGAAGGGAGTCCAGGTGTAAGTCAAGGGAAATAGCGGGAATTGGAAATTTGTGGATACTAGATCATGAGGACCTTGTAAGCTCCGACAAGCTATTGCAAGTGGTGGCAATCATAAAGCAAGGGCCATTGAATATTTATAACATACAAAATGATCAAGATATTGGCAGACTTCCCAGAACAGCAGAAGAAAATCACATCAGAAGCACGTGTGTCTGTCTGTCCCATCACAGACGAGTAGGTTTCTCTATCCTGATCTGCCCTCTGGCATTCCCCACCCAGTGGGGGAAGTATTAAGGATGTTTATTTTCTGAAGCTTTAGTAAATAAGATACCTCACAAGTTTAAGGCATTTGGAGGCCTTTGGCGTCAAGTTGTGGAGGTGGGGAGCTCCCAGACTCCAAGCTGGCAAGCCTGTGATCCCAGGTCTCCTTGTGCAAACTCCCAGCCTCACCTGCTTCTCAGTGCCTTCAAACACCATCGAAACAGGGATTTAGGGACTAGGATCCCAACACATTTAACTGTAGCAGGGAGAAATGGTGGCATTGATTCACGGGGAGACAGGGTGAGGGAAGAGAGGGAGGGAGACACACTGAAATACACGGAGTGAGTTGGGGAGATAGGGTAAGGGCAATAACAGTGCTTTTGACCTGAGCCTCTACCACATGGGGGTAAGGTGCCCTTAGGTGAGAGGGAGAGGAATGCTTGTGATGTGATACCTGTTGTTTGTTTACCCTGTGTTTCCTGTCTCTGTAGATCAGCTGTGTGCCCTGTGCTATCTTCTTCCTCCTCTTGCATTCTGTAATGAAGTAGTACTTTTGCTCATTTCAGATGAGCATGTCTGATATCAGTGATGGTGGGAAATAAACTTATGAGAAGACCAATTAAAAATTGGAACAAGAGGGGCTGGGAAGGTGGCTCAGTGGTAGAGCGCTTGCCTTGCATGCCTGAGGCCCTGGGTTCGATTCCTCACTACCACATAAGCAAAAAGAAAAAAGCTGGAAGTGGCACTGTGGCTCAGGTGTTAGAGAACTAGCTTGAGCTGAAGAGGTAAGGGACAGCTCCCAGACCCATAGTTCAGGTCCTACAATGTGCAAAAATAAATTAAATAAATAAAGGACTTTCTTTTGTTTCAGCACTGGAGGAACTGGAAACAAAAGGCTGTTTGTAGAAGAAACAGTCCTCTTGTTGTGTTTTTATTGAAAATAGGTAGTGGAGTAGGTCTTCTGAGGAGCTTAAAAGAAAACAAGAAAGCAGAGAATAAGTGTTTCAGAAGCCATGGTGGTGAAATGCAGAAGGGAAGCATGCCATACACTTAACCTAACAATTTAGTTGGCATTTTGTATTTGGGAGAAAGAAAGGCAGGAGATGGGGAGCAGGTAATCCCAGTTACAAGAAGGCAGAGGAGAGACAGATGAAAGGGGGTGATTGGTTCAGTGTAACGGCTGAAGGCCCAGGAAGGCAGTTCATTGTTAAGTCCAGAACAAAGGCTGCTGTGGTACTGGCAAAGCCTTGCCTTTTCCTTTCCCTCCCTCCCTCCCTCCCTCCTTCCCTCCCTCCCTCCCTCCCTCCCTCCCTTCCTTCCTTTCTTGAATTCAGGGCCTGGGCACTGTCCCTGAGCTTCTTTTCCTCAAGGCTTGCACTCTACCACTTGAGCCACGGCACCACTTCCCATTTTTCCTGTGTTTGTGGTGCTAAGGAATCGAACCCAGGGCTTCCTGGATACTAGGCAAGCACTCTACCACTGAGCCACATTCCCATCACTTTTTCTTTTCTTTTCCTTTTTCTTTTTTTTTTCTTTCTGATTTCTATTCTAATTTCAGCACATCATGATTTTTCCCCCCTGAAATTCACAGGTAAGTACTGATGCAAGTCTGTAACTGTAGGGAGATGAGGGGCTCTTGCATTAAAAAGCTAATAAGACTCCATCTCAACCATTTCTTTGGCCTGGTGGCAGATGCTGGCAATATGAAGCCCAAGTAAGAAGATTGTTGCTCACGCCGGTCTAAACCCTATCTTGAAAGTAAACCAAGGCAGAAAAGGGGTTTGGGGCATGACTCAAGTAGAAGCGAACTTTCCTCACTAGCACGAGTTCAACCCCCAGTACCACCAAGCGGGGAAACGTCTTGTCTGGTTAAGGCCTTTGTCCATGGGAGCACTCAGCTTTAGTCAGTAAGAATGTTTGCATCAGCACTGAGTGCTCAGCAAATGTTGACTGACTAGCACCTTCCCTTGGTTGTGCAAAACCTGTTTAATGTGGTGCTGTGGCTCAAGCAGTAGAGCGCTCACCTTGAGCTGAGGAGCTCAGGGACAGTGCCAAGGCCCACGACTGACTAAAGAACAACAGTGAACAAACCTCCTGTCTATGTGCTGTGTACTTTGCCTTCTCTAGTCTTTCTTTCCCCAGCAAAATCATCTGTTCATCAGTTGTTTTGAAAGTGGTCACTCTGATTATATAATCCACCTAGTTGAATGTCTGCTAAATGTGTCTTGCTCTATCACGATTGCCTTCAGATGACTAAATTAGTCCCTGAGCTCTATAAGTTAAAGTTCTTGTGCCAGTTATGGTAGTGAGCTGCAATCACCAATATGAGCACCTGTAATCTCTGCTACAGGAAGGCAGAGGTGAGAAGAGTCTACTGTGAGGACAGTCCAGGCAGGCCTGAGCCTCTACCAGACCCAAAATTGACCAAAGCAAAAAGGGCTGGAGGTCAAGTGGTAGAGCTCGAGTGTAATACCCTGAATTCAACACTCCAGAACCACCACCAGCACCACTCAAACAAAAATGCTACTTTTTCCTTTTTTGTGGGACAGACTATTTATTTAAAATACATAGGGTGCCTTTGGTGGCTTTCATGTTCACACCTGCCAATTCAGCACAAGCTATATTTCTAACGTAAGACCTGCTTACTAACCAGAATCAAGCATCAGAAGATACTAGTGTTTTGTTTTTAATTTTTTTGTTTGTTTTTGTTTTGCTGGTCAGTCCTGGGGGCTTGAACTCTGGGCCTGGGCGTGGTCCCTGACCTCTTCAACTCAAGGCCAGCACTCTACCACTGGAGCCACAGAGCCACTTCCGGTTTTCTGATTGGTTTATTGGAGATAAGAGTCACGGATTTCCTTCACTGGGCTGGCTTTGAACTATGATCCTCAGATCTCAGCCTCCTGAGTAGCTAGGATTACAGGGGTGAGCTACCAGCACCCAGCAGGAGGCTGAGATCTTGAGGATCAAGTTCAAAGCCAGCCTGTGGGACTCTTATCTCGAATAAATCACTCAGAAAACCCGAAGTGGAGCTGTGGCTCAAGTGGTAGAGTGCTTGCCTTGAGCTGAAGAGCTGAGGGACAGCGCCCAGGTCCAGAGTTCAAACCCTGTAACAGATTTTTTAAAAAAAAAGAGAAAAGAGATAATATGCAGAGGGGTTCTAGTCACATAAACCAGGTAAAGAGTACATTTCTTTTGGACAGTGTCACCCCTTCCCGCACTTTCTCAGTTTTGCCTTCCCATAACTACCCACAGGTTATATAGATCATTTTCAACAGTGTCTAGTGAGTATCACTGTTGCATTTATTCACCCTCTGTCCCTCTATTTCTGTGCCCTGCTTTACTCTCCCAAAGGTAGATGAAGTAACAAGACAAAAAGAAAACAAAAACAACAACAAAAATCTCTTGTTTCCATTTCCTGGAGTTCATTTTGATAAGTGTTATGTGATCAGATGCATATTGATGTGCCTGTGTATTTATCTACTAGAGTCCTGTATAGTTTATCATGTCCCCGTGTATTTTAGGTCTAGCTTCCTCATGTAGTAGAAGACATGCACCATTTGTTTCTCTGAACTTGGCTTACCTCAGTTAACATGATTTGTTCTAGAGCCATGAATTTCCTGCGATATTCTTATGCCTGTGTAAATTTCCATTGTGTATAGGTACCTCTTATTTTGATCCATTCCACTATTTGTAGGGCATCTGGGTGTTTTCTGTAGCTTGGATATTGTGAGTCATGCAGGAGTGAACCTGAACGTGCAGGTATCTCTATGGTATCCTGGCTGGTGAGGGTCGGGTAGGTGGCCAGTGGTTATGGCTGAGTGGTAGGGAGGGTCTGACCTCCAGACTACAGTCCAGAATAGTTACACTACTTTCTGTTCCCACCGACAGTGCAGTAGGGTTCCCTTTTCCCCACATTCCCGTAGCATTTGTTGTTCGAAATCACAATGCTGACCAATCCACCATGGGTGAGATGGAATCTCAGAGTTGTTTTGATTTGTTTCCTTTATGGCCAGGGCTGATGAGCATTTCCTCCTGTATTTCTTTACCATTCTTACCTCTTCAGAGAAGGTCTCTCCTTAGCTTCTTAGACCATTAGTGATTGGTTTATTAGCTTTGGATGGGGTTTATTCCTTGTATATTTTCAATATGAGGCCATGGTCAGATGTATTGTGTTAAAAAGATACTGGTTTTGAGGGAATAATTTCTCCCAGGGCTGATGAAATAGTTCTCCCCCCCCAACAAAGCATCTCTCCCCCAGGATAAGGTTGGATAAACACTGCCAAGTTGTTTTGTTTTGTTTTGTTTTGTTTTTATCTCGGGATCTTTTTGGCAGTGTAGATAGCATGCATCATACCTCAATTCTAATAATTCTTTTTTTCTTTTTTGTGTGCCAGTACTGGGGCTTGAACTCAGGGCCTTGCATGCTTGCTTGCCTGCTTTTACTCAAGAATGGCACTGTACTACTTGAGCTATTCCTCTGCCTTAGGCTCTTTGCTGGCCAATTGGAAATGAGAATCTCACAGACTTTTCTGCACAGGCTAGCTTCAAGCTGAGAGCCTCAGATCTTAGCCTCCTGAGAAGCTAGGATTACAGGTGTGAGCCATCATTGCCTGGTTTCGTGTTTTTTTTTCCTTTGGGTGCTGGTTGGGGGTTTGCATATACTGTCCCTAAGCTTTTTCACTTGAGGTTAGTGCTCTACCATGAAAGCCACAGCTCCACTTCAAGTTTGTTTGTTTTTCTTTGAGTTTGAAAGATGAGTCTCGTGGACGTTCCTGCTTGGTCTGGCTTGGCTTTGAACTGCCACCCTCAGATCTCAGCGTACTGAGTAGCTAGGATTCCAAGTTTGAGCCACCAACACCTGACATTAGTATTAACATTTTCAATACTATCTGTGTTATTAGTTAGCATTCTGTCTCAGACCTGAGATAAGCAAACTTAAAAAAGAGGAAAATATTTGTTTTTGCTTTTGAGTTCAGTTTATAGTCATGTGGCCCTGTTGCTTTGGGCCTGTAGTGTAACAGTCCATCATGGCAGGACTACCTACCTACCCAGCAGAGGGTGAGAGAGAGAGAAGAAAGGACTGGAGTCCTGCCCATCTACCTTCCTTCTCACTAGCCTCCCTCCTTAAAGCCTCTGCTGTCTTCCACTACTGCGGGGGGGGGGGGGGGCTAGGCCTTGAACACACTGCAGATTCAAACTATAGCACCATTTTCTTTTTTCTTTTGTCGGTTGTGGGGCTTGAACTCTGGGCACCACTTCCGGTTTTCTGGAGATTAATTGGAGATAAGAGTTTCATGGGGCTGGGAAGGTGGCTCAGTGGTAGAGCACTTGCCTTGCATGCTCGAGGCCCTGGGTTTGATTCCTCAGCATCACATAAGCAAAAAGAAAAAAGCTGGAAGTGGTGCAGTGGCTCAAGTGGTAGAGCGCTAGCCTTGAGCTGAAGAGCTGAGGGATAGCACCCAGGCCAAGAGTTCAGGCCCCATGACCGGACCCCCCCCCCCAAAAAAAAAAAAAGAGTCTCATGGACTTTTCTGCTCGGGCTGGCTTTGAACCGTGATTCTCAGATCTCAGGTTCCTCAGAAGATAGGATTATAGGCATGAACCACTGGAGCCCGGGTATAGCACCATTTTCTTAGTTAGAATCATATCCTGGTGATTCCTAGTTCACATTACCATTCCATATCTCTTCTCTTGGTTGGAGTTCAGGCATTCCTGAGAATCTCCAGTCACACACATCTTTTCAGAATGGTTGCTACTAATGTCCAGTTTTTTTGCTTGGTGAACATCTGTGACCAATTGTTCTGTGAAGGGACTGGTCAGTACCAGAATTTAAGCACAGGATTAAAAAAAAAGTATTTATTTATGTATTTTTGGGCTGGTCTTGGGGCTTGAATTCAGGACCTGGGCGTGGTCCCTGAGTCTCTTTGTGCTCAAGGCTGGTGCTCTACCACTTGAGCCACAGCGATGCTTCAGGCTTTTGCTGAGTAGTTTATTGGAGATGAGAATCTCATTGACTTTCCTGCCTCTGGCCGACTTCAGAATGAGGTCCGAGGATCTCAGCCTCTTGGGTAGGTAGGATGACAGGTGTGTGAGCCACTGGCACCTAGCTAAGCATAGGGTTTTATTAGTTTAAAACATGGTTTGTCTGGGTGCTGGTGGCTCTTGCCTATAATCCTTAGCTACTCAGGAGGCTGAGATCTGAGGATCGTGGTGTGATGCCAGTTTGGAAAGCAAAGTTCATGAGATCTATTAACCATCAAAAACGACTGGAAGTGGTGCCGTAGTTCAAGTGGTAGAGTGCTAGTCTTAAGCAAAAAAGTTGGAGACGTGCCCAGACTTTTGAATTTAAGCCCCAGGACCTGCATATAACAAATGCAAACAAAAACACTTTTAATATTTCATTCTTGGAGGTGACTTGTGTGTCACTAAGTGCCTTTCTGTTGTCAGCCTGTGTCCACTGCCGGCTCCTTGTTCACCCCCACAGTGGCATTCTGATAGAACCAACATTGTAGTGTCCTTCCATTGAATTGCCAGCCTTACCTTGCCTTTCTTTTCTTTTCCCTCCCTCCCTCCCTCCCTCCCTCCCTCCCTTCCTCCCTCCCTTCCTCCCTCCCTCCCTCCCTTCCTTCCTTCCTTCCTTCCCTCCTCTTTCTCCTTCCTTCCTTTCCTCCCTCCTTGCCCTCCCTCCCTCCTTCTTTCTTTCTTCCTTTCTTCCCCTCCCTCCCTCCCTCCCTCCCTCCTTCCCCAGAGCTGAGGACAGAACTCAAGGCCTTACATTTGCCAGGCAAGTGTTCTTCCACTGAGCCGAATCCCCCATCCCAACCTTTCATTCTTGATCAGTGTTATGTGAGAGTAGGTTCTCTTTTTATCCTTCACATACACACTGTGTGCTTGTGTGTGTGTGTGTGTGTGTGCGCGTACGCGCGTGCCAGGCACTGTAGAGGCCTTTCCTCAGTTGTGGGAAGCACGTCTGATTGCGTACATTTTCATTCTTACACAAGAGACTGGGACATGAACAGCTGAGGTTCAGTTGGGTGTGAATAGCTGTCTGTACAACATTACACGATTACATCTCACTGTATACTGAGAGGACTTTTATCTCCAGTGTAATTCTTTGTTATCACTGCCACCCCAATCTAGCCTTTTCCTTGTTTATACTTATCTAGCTGTTTTTAGATGGAATTAAAACTCAACCTAAATTTTCTTGTCTTTTTTTTTCTTTACCTACAAGTAGGTGCCAAGCTATTGACTGTACTTCTGAAATGCTTCCCTTTCATCTCTCATTGCCTGTTCCACTGTCATCCCTCCACTAGTAACCAACCTATCACTTCTCACAACTGGACTGGGGCTCTCTCTTCACCTTCCTGCCGTCCCTCACAATATGCTGTGCATACCAAACGTAGATGCAGATGCAGACCAAACATTGATAAACGTTTGGGGTTTGGTCAGCCTTTTTTTTATTTTGCTTTGTTTGTTTGGTCATTTGTGGGGCTTGAACTCAGGACTTGGGTGCTGTCTCTGAGGTGGTTCCCCACCCTACCCCCCCCAAAGTTAGCACTCTACCAATTTGAGCCACAGCTCCACTTCCAGTGTTTGAGTGGTTAGTGGAAGATAAGTCATAGGAACTTTTCTGCCCAGGCTGGCTTTGAACCACGACCCTCAGATCTCAGCCTCCTGAGTAGCTTAAGCCCCTGACACCCAGCCCCAATCTTTGTTTTAAAAGTCAAAAATTTGAGAGGATGACTCTGGGAATGTGGCTCAGTGGTAGAGAGCTTGCCTAGCATGCTTGAAGCCCTGAGTTCAACTCCTCAATACCGCATACACAGAAAAAGCCAGAAGTGGCACTGTGGTTCAAGTGGTAGAGCACTAGCCTTGAGCAAAAGAAGCTCAGGGACAGCACCCAGGCCCTGAGTTCAAGCCCCAGAACTGGCTAAACAGATAAATAATCTTAGAGCATCTACCTACTATGCGTGCTACCTCCCAGAACTGCAGGAAAAAAATGAAAATGTGTTTCTGAGCAACAAGCACCAACAATAAAACAAAAAGGCAAATGACTCCAGGAAGCTGTGCCGTTTTTACCTCTTGTCTTAGGTGTGGAACCCAGGAAAGTCATCAGCTCCGATGGGAGACCTTTGCTGGCTGGTGAAGGCTGCTGAAGGCAGGCGTCCGACTGGACCCGCACAGAGCATATGTTGTCGCTACCGCCTCGACCAGCAAGGAAGACGCGACACCGGACTCTTCTATCTGCAGTTTATTCAGGACCTTTTAGTCATCTTCTGACCCCAACCCCAGGGAGAATTCCCCACAGCCTTAAGTACCCGCTGGGTAGCCAACCCTGATACGCCACGTGGGAACCGCCAATAGGTTCAGGTGCGCGGAAGCAAGCCAGATTCTTTGCCTTAGCCATATAAGGAGTTGTTTACCACAGAGAGCACTCGCCATCGGGAAGGCGGAGGGCGGAAGCCGGCACCATCTTCCAGGTGCGGCCTCTCGCAGCTCTCTACAGTTCCCCCTTTTTTGTTTAAAGAACACAGATGAGAGCAGAGGTCTGATCCCTGTTGTGCAATGCAAGGACTGCATACAAGCCTTCTCCCAGAGGGTACCTTCTCTAGGGATGACTCAGCCTGTCCATTGATTCGTTTTTCACAAGGACGGGAAAAGGCGAATCGAACCCGTGTGCAATCAAACATGCTCTCCTCGAGGGCAAAACTCATGCCTCTCGACTGCAGTACTTTGGCTTTGCAATCTGTGTTCATTGTTTTAGGGTGGCAAGCCACGCTTGGGGGGACTGACCTGCTCCAATGACTGTAAAGGCTTGGATAATCATGGCTGCACTGCGACGCTGAGAACCTCTAATTTGGCAAATGCACCACAGACATACCAAGGAGGCTAACACCAGGAGGCCTGTCAGGGCTCCCAAACCTGCCCCCTCCGTAAGATGATTCATAGCAGTGGAGATCCATGAAGATAACCCCTCCGCCAATCCGGCATCCACTCAGGTCGAGTTCACCATGACAATGGCAACCGTGAGCTGTTCCATCAGGCTGTCAAACTCCCCAGTTCAATTACCTAAAAGATAACTAGACAACTGTTTAGACAAATTTGCAGCATTTTTTGAATAGGTTTTTTTCCTGGGCCTGAACTCTGGGCCTGGGCACTGTCCCTCAGCTCTTCAGCTCAAGGCCAGCACTCTACCACTTGAGTCACAGCGTCACTTCCGGCTTTTTTCATTTTGCTTATATGGTGCTGAGGAATGGAACCCAGGGTCTCAGGCATGCAAGGCAAGCGCTCTACCACTGAGCCACCTTCCCAGCCCCATTCTTCTGGGTTAATTGCACCACAGCAGCAGTTAATCCAGCATTAGTTAGTGGTCCGCCCAGCTCTCTGCAAACTTTCATCCATGCTTCTAGTCCCCTGTTCTTATATGGGGTTATGGCGGCTCTGCATTCCTTAGTGCACTGCTCGTAAACAAGCTGTTTAATTAATGGCATGGCTGCATCTGGGTCACCAAAAATTCTGCCAGCAGCCTCAACCATAAGAGCAACAAAGTCCGAAAACGGCTCCATAGAGCCCTGCAGGATTTTGGTGAGATTGCCACTCACCTCGCCTTTATTTGGTAAGGCCTTCCATGCCTTTATGCCAATTTTATTGATTTGTTCATAAACTTGAACCGGGTAGCCTATCTGCTGATTGGCGAATCTCCCCTGTCCAAGCAGCATATCTCTGTCCCAAGCTGGGTTCCCCGCAGCCTGATTGGCTGCAGCCTCTTCACTAGCAAATTCAATCAAAAAGGCCTTCCAATCTAAATACTGACCTGGGCTCAAACAAGCTCGTGCGGGCCCACTCCAATCACCGGGTGTCATGCAGTGTCTGTTTAGGGCCTCCACCTGGGCTACAGTAAAGGAGGCTGTGATTCCGTATGTCCGCACAGACTCAGCTAAAGATTTTATAACCTTAAAATCTAAGGGTTCATGATACCGCTGTCCCTGTGGATCCTGAAATATTGGACAGGCTAGATGTAACTCGGTTCTGACTGCTTTCCACACGCCTGGGCTGAAAGAACAGCCGGGGCTGCCACTTCCAAGGTCCTCCACATAGAGCGGAGGGGCCGAAGGTGTGGGGCGGGGCATGGAGGGCGTGCATTCGTCTTTATCTGGGTCCTCTCTCTCCTTCCCTTTCCTCCTCTTTCTTATCTTTGTTTTTTCTATTTGTTCTATGAGTGATTGTAGTTCCTCTGAGTCTATAGACTCAGAGGTCTCTAGTTCGGCAAAATCAGGGTATAAGCCCCCCCTGCTCTCCTCCTTTTCGCTGTCTGCCCTTTCCGATCTTTCTTCCTGCAGCATTTCTAAGGCGGCCTGACCATTCTCTACCGCCTCACTGCAACGCTGGTCCTCGAGACAGCCACTTATCAGTTTCCATATTGGTCTCACTCCGCTCTTAAGCGTTCCTTGTTCAGAGGCAAAATCTAGGTCCCTCCCTAGTTTCTCCCAAGAGGCCACCGTGAGGCTTCCGGAGACAGCGAACCACGGGGCAACGATGTCACATTCATTCAAAAATCTCTCTAAAGTACTCTTTTTTATTTTTAACTTTTTTGAGTGCAGTAGCTCATTGAGAGCCAAAAAAATTGGGTGCGAAGAAGAAGCGCCCATGTTTTAAACATTTAAAGCTGGTAAACAAACTTTTACTTACACTTTTGGCTACTATATTGACTAGCCCCGGGTTCTCACTCTCTCTTTATCTACCGAGAAGAGCAAAAATCCCCCTTGCTCTTGTGGCGGATTCCCCTTTTACCTGGGAACTTACTCCCCGCTCTTGTGGCGGATTCCCCTTTTACCTGGGAACTTACTTCCCGCTCTTGTGGCGGATTCCCCTTTTACCTGGGGACTTACCCCCACTTTTGTCGCGGATTCCCCTTTTACCTGGGGACTTACCGGTGCACCACCTGACCGCAGAGAGTTCTGAGTCCTCCTTGGGGTTATGGCTGAGTTCCCCGTACGGGCCGCCACGTGTCGCTACCGCCTTGACCAGCAAGGAAGACGCGACACCGGGCTCTTCTCTCTGCAGTTTTTTCAGGACCTTTTATTCATCTTCTGACCCCAACCCTGGGGAGAATTCCCCACAGCCTTAAGTACCCGCTGGGTAGCCAACCCTGATACGCCACGTGGGAACCGCCAATAGGTTCAGGTGCACGGAAGCAAGCCAGATTCTTTGCCTTAGCCATATAAGGAGTTGTTTACCACAGAGAGCACTCACCATCGGGAAGGCGGAGGGTGGAAGCCGGCGCCATCTTCCAGGTGCGGCCTCTCGCAGCTCTCTACAATATGTGTCCTGGCAAGGATCTGGCTAGGATCTGCCTTTCCATCTGTGTAGTCATGCTTGTCCAGCTTAGTGCCTCCCACCCCAGCCTGGTAGGCATCATACTCCCTGCTTTTTCAGTCATTGGGCATTGTTTGTGTCATGGTATTTTTTTTGTGTGTGTGTGGAAGATTAGGTAATTTTGAATACTTTTTTAAACAACCTTTGGAGCCACTATTCCTAATTTAAACATTTGCAGAAAAATCATTCTAGTTTCACACATTTATTGTGTAATTAATATTTTTCCAGTTGATGATTTTGAGTTATAGTCAACACTGAGGGAAGGAGCTGTTTGGTTTCCACAGCATTGTAGCCGGTGACATAGCTGAGTCTGGTCACTGCATACAAAGCAGCAGAACAGACCTGCTAGCCTTTGGGGGCTGAGCAGATAAAGGTTTGCCCACTGAACGTGTTACGTAGCTGCCTTCAGGCCCCTCGGCAGTGCAGTTGCTCCTGCTGATTTATAAGTTCCTGCCAAATTGGAATGCCACATGCCTTTGGGCATGTGTACCAAGTTAGAAAGCATCAGCTGCCAGTCTAGGTGCCTTCTGGAGGCTGGTGTGCCTTTCCTCTCGTGTCCTGAGCCGGCACTCCAGGCAGTCTTTCTGGCCAGCAGCTTCGAGAGTCCCTCAGGGGCCCACTGCCCCGCCTTTGTGCATGAGAGGTTCTGGTCCCACACGGGGCTTTCATCTAGATGTACATTGTACTCGGTCCTGTGCAAATCAGGAAGATTTGCAACTCCAAAAGCAAATACAACCAACATGACTTTTATTCCTTAGCTACTCCTTCCCCCCTCCCCCTCCTCTAAATAAACTCAAAGGAATTATTGTGACTAAATGGTGGCAATATAAATCTGCATATTGATTCTTGGAAGTTGAAGAAAAGAAACAAATTGGTAAAAGGTTAAAGAAAACTTACACAGGGAATAGGTACGCGTTACAAAGGGAAAGTGTCTGGAGTGTTATTTAAGAAAAGCTACAGTTGAGTGACTGGCTATATTAAGGAAATTTCACGTTCTGTATGTCATTAGACTGTCCTTGGTCTGGAATCCGGCTGTAAGGCGGGCAGGACTTTTTAAAGTGAGCAGTTGTTCATCCTTAGTGGGCATATTTTCTAACAACTGTCTTCTTCCCCTTCCCCCAGAGGTAGTCTGGGTGCCCCTTGCTCAGTCCAGAGAGATTTGTTTTCGTGTGTGTGTGTGTGTGTGTGTGTGTGTGTGTGTGTGTATGTGTGTGTGTGTGTGTGTGTGTGTGTGTGTGTGTGTGTACATGTGCACACATTAAGCAGGCTTTTCCCTAATGAGCTGTGTCACCAGCTGCAAGAGAGGCAAATCCTGTTACTCTCCGCAGCTCCTCTGAAGCCGCAGAGCTGTGGTAGGAATGGAGCTCCTTTCACTCTTTTCTGCTGTTTTCTTTCCCCATCCTCTGCTGTCCCCAAGCATCTTGGCAAAGTTCAGATTTCTATGCTCACAGTTCAATGCGCACAGTGAAAGGAGAATACAAAAGGCCCAAGGAGAGAAAGTGAGAAGAGGAAAAAAAAAAGCTTGGGGTGGGTGTCTTTAGGAGGAGGGTCCTTTGTGCCTAAGTTTAAGACTTAAGTTCTGGGTTGAAACCTTAAGTAGTAAAGCTTTGAATAACCTGGATCTCTGGACTCTCTTTGGAGACAGTTTTATCCGTACTTAAAGCAATGACTTATGTATGAAGAGAATTCAAATTCCTTATATCAAAAAACGTGATACTGGTATCTCCTCAGTCTTTGCTCTCTTTCTAGAGGAAGATGAGATAAATGTAATATTACTTAGTGCAGCATTTGTTTTGTGTATCACGGGTGGTATTTACCTCCCTTCTTTGTCCATACCACCCCTTGGAGACCACATACTTCGTGTGAGGAACACACAACATCTTGCTGTGAAACATATTTTTTAATTGTGGTAACAATTTTAAAACATTTATATCATTGATACAATTAAAAGTTAACCCATTAGTCGGGTGCTGGTGGCTCACACCTGTAACACTAGCTACTCAGGAGGTTGAAATTTGAGAATCACAGTTCAAAGCCAGCCCGGGCAGAAAAATCCATATATATATATTTTTTTTTGTTTTGTTTTGTTTTGTTTTGCCAGTCCTGGGGCTTGAACTCAGAGCCTGGGTGCTGTCCCTGAGCTTCTTTTGCTCAAGACTTGTGCTATACCACTTGAGCCACACCTCTGCTGCTGGCTCTTTCTGTGTATGTGGTACTGAGGAATCAAACACAGGACTTCGTGCATGCTAGGCGAGCACTCTACCACTAAGCCACATTCACAGCCCCCTATGAGATTCTTATCGCTAGTGAACCACTCAAAAACCAGAAAGTGGAGCTGTTGCTTAAAGTGGTAGAGCAAAAGCCAAAAGAAAAAAGAAAAATCATGAAAATGACTTTTTTCCTGTTAACAAGTTTTCATTGTACAGTAATTAATTACCATTAGCCACCAGTGCATTTCCGTTGTATTATTTTCATTGTTATATTCAGTAGTGTATTTTTATGGTTGTGAAACAAACACATCTCCAGAGCTTTTCATCTTGCACAACTCAAACCACTCTTTAAACAGGGATGGGGAAAGTCTGGCCTGTGGCCCATTGAAGGCCTAGGAAGTCAGTTGGTAAATGAGGGGACAGACAGACAGGAATGCATCTGCTCTGATTGTACTGATAACTTTGTATGGCCCATAATGATGTTATAAAAGGCCATATGACCTTTGGCAGGAAAATATTTCTCAACCTTTGCAAAAGTTTCTTTCTTTTTTTTGGTTGGTCATGGGACTTGAACTCTGGGCCTGGACACTGTCCCTCAGCTCAAGGTGAGCGCTCTACCACTTGAGCCACAGTGCCACTTCCTGTTTTTCTAGTGGTTCAACTGGCGATAAAAATCTCATGGGCTTTCCTGCCCAGGCGGGCTTTGAACCCTGATCCTCAGATCTCAACCTCCTGAATAGCTAGGATTACAGGTGTGAGCCACCTAGGCCCAGTTTGGTTCTAATTTTTAATGATAACTTAAAAAAATTGTTGTTACAAGGGTGACCAGTCACATTTACATAAGTCAGGTAAGGAGTACAGTACATCTCTTTTTGGATAATGTCACTCCTAATGATTTAACCATCTTCTTAACTCAGGTCTGCATTTGTGCATCCATGCCTGCATGCCTCTCCCCCATCCTAGTATATTTCCAGGTGGCATTCTGTTATATTAAACATAGTATTGTACAATTATGTTTTAAAAGGCAGTTTTGTATTTGAACCTGTTTGTCTACAGACTGTACTGAGTTATTTACCATATTCTAGGACCTA
>NW_027202983.1:0-121764 GCF_024711535.1 Dipodomys merriami | reverse complement strand
CTCTCCTTAGCAATTTCTTGCTGAAAAGAAAACCAGAAGTCATAATGATAATTTCTATAAATTAGAGACATGACATTGGTCGTTTTGTGGCAACAACTTCAAAGTGGGGATGCGAGGAGACATCCCTGAGAAGGAGATAGTTAGCTTGAAAGCCATCATCCATGCAATTATCTAGAAGCAGGTACTGCAGGCAGTAAGAACAGTAAGTACATCCCCAATTAATGGGAATAGACGTGACTTGCTTCAGAAAAGGAAAACAGCACTGACATGCTTGCTTGTGAAGTAAGAATGGAAAGGTACAATGAAGAAAAAAAGATCAGAAATGAAGATAAGAATAAATTAGATAGATATTGGATGCTGCGGGTTACAAAATGAAAAATTCTCATGTTATTCTAAATCTGACATGAGCCCTGGAACCAAAGTGCTCAAATAGGAGCTAGACACATATGATTCACCGAGAGAATACTTTTAAAATGTGACTCTAGCCGGGCTCTGGTGGCTCACAACTGGAATGCTTGCTACTCAGGAGGCTGATACCTGAAGATCATGTTTGAAGCAAGCCCAAAGAGTTAATTTGGAAAGACTGTTCTCCAATTAACCACCAAAATATCATGTGAAACAACCGGTAGAGCACTAGCCTTGAGAAACAAAAACTAAGGAACAGTACCCAAGCCCAAGGTTCTAATCCCTGGACTACATAAAACAAAGAATCAAACAAATAAAATTTAGTGCTCAATAGATCATCACTTAGCATTCTAGTTCCATATATTTGGTATGACCTTTGGAAATTATATCCTTAGCAAATGCTCTCCTCTGATATTCTGCTTCATTATCTGCTTTCAAACCCCTGGCATCACCAATGTCTGCTCCCATTTAGCATACCAGTCTGCCACTGGAAATTTTTTTTAATTTAATTTAATTTTATTTGTGAACATAGTGTACAGAGGAGTTACAAGTACATGGGCAGGATATTGCGTACATTTCTTACCAAGCATTGCAGCCTCTTCCTTTGTTTACCCTTCACATCCCTTCCCAGCCTCCCCCCTCGCCCCATCCCAATCCTTCTCCTTCCTCCCCTCCCTCACCCCCCCGCACCGACGTTGTAAAGCTCGTTTTGGACATGACAACTTGTACTTCTCATTGTTGCAACAGGTCCACCTGTATCCTTAAATAACTGGTTTTTCCCCATCTCCTCCACAAGTTATACTGACATCAAATACAGTGAAAGCAGGGGTTATACTGTGGGGGAGGGACATACAAAGCAACAAAGAGATAATCTTATAAATGCGTTAGAAACACATGCATGGAAGAAAAAAACATTAAAATACACATCTAAGGGTTCATTTTCCTGACATCACATTATCTGACCTTTTCCGCTTGACTCATACATATAGTAGATATTACAAATAAGGGAAACCATGGGACCTATGTTTCTTTGTGCCTGGCTTACTTCACTTAATATAATTTTTTCCAAGTTTTTCCATTTCCTAACAAATGGGGCAATGTCATTCTTTCTGATGGAGGCATAGAATTCCATTGTGTATATATACCACATTTTCTTGATCCATTCATCCACTGAGGGCCATCTGGGTTGGTTCCATATCTTAGCTATGGTAAATAATGCTGAAATAAACATAGTTGTGCTGGTAGCTTTAGTGTGGTCTTGTTTGTAAACATTTGGGTAAATGCCCAAAAGTGGGATTGCTGGGTCATAGGGGAGTTCTATGTGAAGTCTTTTGAGGAACCTCCATACTGTTTTCCAAAGTAGTTGAACAAGTTTACATTCCCACCAACAATGAAGTAAAGTTCCTTTCTGTCCACATCCCCTCCAGCATCTGTTGTTGTTAGAGTACTTGATTTTTGCTGTTCTAACTGGAGTGAGGTGATATCTCAATGTTGTTTTGATTTGCATTTCTTTTATGGCTAGGGATGTTGAACATTTCTTCATATGTCTATTGGCCATCCTTCTTTCTTCTTCAGAGAAGTTTCTCTTTAAGTCTTTCGCCCACTTATTTATTGGGCAGTTGTTTCTTTGAGGATTTGTTGTTGGGTGGTTTAATTTTTTGAGTTCCAAGTATATTTTAGATATGAGACCCTTGTCCGTTGTATGGCTAGTAAAGATCTTCTCCCAATCCTTGGGTTTTCTATTGATCTTGCTAGCTATGTCATTTGCCCTGCAGAAGCTCTGCAACTTTATGCAATCCCATTTGTCCAACCTTTCTTTCATTTGTTGTGTTTCTGGTCTCTATTCAGAAAATTTCGGCCTGAGCCAAGGAGACCTAGGGTTTCTCCTATTCCATCCTGTAATGTTTTCAGAGTGTTTGCTTTGAGTTCAAGGTCTTTGATCCATTTGGAGTTGATTCTGGTGCAGGGTGATATATAAGGGTCTAGCTTAAGTTTTCTACATGTAGTTAACCAATTTTGCCGGCACCATTTACTGCCACTGGAAATTTGAACATATATTTTTATTAATCATCACAATTCTGATAATCTATCCACACACATCAAATGAGTAGTAACTATATTCATCTATTCTGTGTGTTTTAATCCTCCTTTGAGTTAAAAAGCCTTAACTATTAAAAACTATAGAAGAGTTATCAAATTAATTCTACCATCATCATTTTTCCACCCAATCTTGTTACATTAGTTATGTGAATTTTTGTTTCTTTATATGTTGCTCCGCCACAATATAATCCCTGTTTTCACTGCATTTGATGTCGGTGCCATGCATCTTCTATATATATTTCTCTAGCTTTGGGAGGAGAGGGGAAAAATCCAAATGCTTAACAATGGATACAGCTTGACCCCCTGTAACAATGAGATATACAAGACACTATGTTGAAAAACTTACTTTACAATTTAGGCAGGAAGGAAGGAGAGAGGAGGGAGTGTACTTCTGGAGGTGGGAGGGAAGGGATTTTAGGGGAAAAACAAAGGAGGAGGTAACAATGCTTGATAGGAAATATACTCATTATTTTGCTCATGTAAATGTAACCCCTCTGTACAGTATTTTTACAATAAAAACATTAAAAAAAGATACTATATGAAAGTTTGCACATGATACCTTATAACTATAATTCTTTCAAGAATTAGGGTTTTACACAAACATCCTGATTGCTTTGCCAAAGGATAAGAGATTTAAATAAGGTACCTAGCATCTTGGAAGGAAAATACTATTGGCTTTAGATCAAATTCATTTATCTAATACTGAGGAAATGAATTTCAGAAATGGCAGAGGCAACGTGTATCATAAAAATAACCTTATGAGGTACAACCAGGATGCCCAGATCAAACTTCCTGGAAAAAAGCAATGAATGAAAAGCTACTAATACTTCTAAAATGAGCCTATTGGTGATGGTTCATGCTTGTTATGCTAGGTAATTAGAAGTCAAAGATGAAAGGATATCAATTGAAAGCTTGGCCAGGAAGAAAACCTTCCTCTCTGCAACCAGCAGACAGGAAGCATCAGCTCTGTGCCTGATGCCCAGCTGGCTGGACGGTCTCTGCCCACATTCCGACACACAAGACCAACCCAATCTGAAATATTATCAAATACATTCAAATAATATCTCCTGTTTGGGAGATAATCTTTGAAAGATATAACAAAAACATTTCACTGATTTCCTTTTGAAAAATTCAGAATGAAAGGGGAAATATGTTCTCACTGACTGAAGGGTAAGTTAACGACCAGAATGATGTTAATGGGGGTAGAAGCCCATTTGGTAACTTATCCACTCAACCATCTTTCCTCACTTCTTGTCGCATATCCTGAGCAGTGAGATTTTGTAATGCAAAGTATGTGTGTGAGCATGCAACTTGTAAAAGTAGTAATGAAATGCTAGGCACTGGAACTCAGGCTTGTAAAACTAGCTGCTCAGAACCCTGAGATATGAGGAACTGAGTTCAAAGCCAACATGAGAATAAAAGACTCTTACCTTCAATTTATCAGTAAAGGCAAAAAGATGAGCTGTGCTTCAAATGCCAGAGTGCTAGCATTGCATACAAAGCTAAGGGACATACAGGCCCTGAATTCAAGCCCCAGTACTGGCTCTCATACACAAAAAGTAACCATGACAACATCACAGGTTATAAATATATTAGCAAGGGATGTAGGAGAATGGGATGATGACAGCATTTACCTCATTTTTAGTCTCAAGCATTCTGTACAGCGTAGCCCAATCTGTGAAAAGCTCTAGGTGAAATCTTCCTCAAAATCAGATTCATCCTCATATCCCTCTGCACATTTATCACACACACACACACACACACACACACACACACACACACACACACACACACACACACACACACACACAAAGGTCTATATTTTGCCATCTAATTTTGAAATATATAACCATACACATATGCTTCAGAATTCTGTGCCCTTGATTAGGTTACATACGGAGCACAATATATCCAGGGTCTGGCTCATTCTTCTAATCTTAGCTGCTCAGGAGGGTGGGATCTGAGGATCACAGTTTGATGCCAACCTAAGCAAATAACTCCTCAAGATTCTTATCTTCAATTAAGAAGCAAGAAGTGGAGATGTGGTTCAAGTGGCACAGTGACAGCATTGAGTAAAATAATCTAAGCAAGATTTCCAGACCCTCAGTCCAAGCCTGTGTACTGGCCCACTAACACTCCATAAGCCAAAAATCCCTGAAAGACCAAACCAAAAATATGTCAATTTTTTGCTAACTTATGAAGTGAAATCCAATAAGGCAACATAGCTTTTGGTTGTTGAAGATTTGGTTGGAAAACCAAAAATTCAACGTGTGCTTAAGTGATATAACAAACAAGCAACGAAATAAAAATTTCCCAATAAAAATCTGGAACCCCTGACCAAGAGATTTTTTTCTACGTTTTTGAAAATTACTTATTTTTCAGTAAGTGAAATAGTATAAACCTTTATTGTAAGTTATAGGAGTCAGTGTAAGCTCCAAGGAAGTGAATGTAAAACTAAAATCACACACAGCATTACAAGTTTCTATGCCTCTGGTGAGACACTAGAAATCTGTAATTGTGTAGCCTCTAGAAAGGAGAAGGGAGATGCTCAGCATCATTGGTCATAAAAGAAATGCAAATCAAAACCACATTGATTCCACCTCACCCCAGTTAGAATAGCCATTTTCAAGAGAACAAATAATAGCAGATGTTGACCAGGATGTGGCTAAATATGAACACTACTACACTGTTGGTGGAAATGGAAGGCAGTATGGAGGTTCCTAAAAAGACTAAACATAGAACTCCCGTAAGATCCAACTATCCCACTTCTTGGCCATCACCCAAATGATTTCAAAATAGAGCACAATAAGCTACCAGCACAACTATGTTCATTGCAGCATTGTTTACCATAGATAAGATATGGAACCAACCCAGTTGCCTCACAATAGATGAATGGATCAAGAAAATGTGGTATATTTACACAATTTTATGCTTCTGTAAGAAAGAATGATATTGTCTCTTTCATAAGAAAATTGATAGACTTGGAAAAAATCATATTAAGTGAAGTAAGCCAGGCTCAAAGAAACATAGGCTCTATGATTTCCCTTATTTGCAATTAGTATTATCCTGTTAGTCCTGACAGAGGATTATAATAGCTGAAGTACTATAAACATATGTGTGATCATACAAAATGATGCTAATTGAAATGAACACGAAGATATTGAAACAGCAGGTCTTATTTTGTTTAGTTGTCAACCTTGATATAGCCAATGTACTGTAACTAGTTCTTTCTTTTTACTTTATTTCATTTTTCTTTTCAAATTAATTTTATCCCTGGCAATTCTTGTCTTTGATTCTGGTACCCTCCATCCTATATATGCATGTATTTGAGGAAAGGGAAGGGAAATAACAAAATGCTGAAAGATGACCCAGTGCAACAATAATAGGTTACATTAAAGCGGGAATGATCTTTACAACAACATGGGGGACATGGGGGGAGGAAGGAGTGGAGGGAAGGGATAGACAGAGAAAAACAATAGAGTGGGAAACAATTTTCAATGAGAAATGTAACTTATTCGTGTAAATATAACCCCTCTGTACAGCATCTTTACAATAAAATATTTTTAGTGTAAAAATGAATTTTTCCCATCAAATGTCAAGCTGATACCATTGGAACTTCTGAGTTCATGTGAAAGAGTGTTTTAGGAGTTTCAAGAAGCTAGTACTAAGTACAAATAACCACAATTTAGTGATAATAAGAAAAGCTCTTTTTATTGTACTATATGAACAAAAGAAAATTTCTTTTTGTTTCTGTTCACTTAGAACTCTCTTTGCCATCTGCATTGTTCCAAAGTCAAACTAATCACTTATCCTTATCTTTCTTTGGTATCTAGCTTTGGCATGTAATCTGAGATATAAGCAGTATTCTTTTTTCAATTTGGAGGCCTAGCAGGGAGGTGCTCCTTCCTGGTCAAGAGGTTAGACTGGAGGACCCAGCACACTTTCTGTGGTTTCTTTTGCACAGCTCACTGAGGAACTTACTCAAATATGTTTTCAAATTCTACCAATAACTCTTATTAGTATGAAGCACTTAATTAGAAGTCACTTTCTCAAACTCCTATTTGAGTAATAAATAGAATAGGAAAAATGTTGTTTGCTATTTTTATCACTACATATCTTAATGTCTAAGTATAAAAGCCAGACTTACTCTAAGGGCCTAGAATAAGCAAAATGGCTTCTAGAGCTCAGATTATTTCTTTCCACAGAAGATGACAGCAGCAGAATCTGGCAGAAGGAAGAGAAAGTTTAATGTCTCCTTAATTCTTAAGTTTCAATGCTCATTGAGGAATCCTCAGGACTGAGGACAGTTTAAGGACGTAACAGATCCTGTGTTGTTTTCTATCATAGGAAGCAGACACCAGTCTCCCATCACTCTTTAGGTGACACACATGAGTGGTGTTCTTGGTGGGTCCTGAGAGGGTCCAGGACGGCTCTGTCATGATCACTGGAGAATCGGAATTGCTCTCTAAGAGAACGACATAGAGGAATGTGGTAACAAGACCTGAGATAGGGTTTTGTCAGATCTAGGTGATTTGTAACAGGCACTAATGCCTTCTGACTAAGAATGTGAATATATCATCAGGGTCCGGCACACAAATTTATCATGACGCGTTACCTTGCACCATTTCATAATGAAAGCCAAGAAAAGATAATTAATGCCCTCTGGACATGTTCATGATGAGGAAAAATCCCAGATGAAAACCAAATTTCAGGGGCATTTACAAAAACTGTTGTTCTGTATATATCATATGTGACAAATTATTAAAACTTAAAGAAGCTGTGTAAGTTAAATTGATTCTTTTGTAATACTGCTGCAACTTTATTTTACATTTCAACTACTTAATAAAAATAAGGTAGGCCAAGCATCACCAGGGGTTCACATCTAGCTTTAACTGTGGCTATTAAGAAGGATGAGAACTGTGGAAAGTGGATTGAAGCTACCGCAGGCAGGAAAATCTGTGAAACTTTTATCTCCAATTAACTGTTCAAATCCAGAAATGGATGTTTGGTTCAAGTTGTAGAGAGTTAGCTATAAGTAAAATAGCTAAAGGTCAGCTCCCTGAGTTCAAGCCCCACTATACACACACACACACACACACACACACACACACACACACACACACACACACACACACACACACAGACACACACACACACACACACACACAACCTATTTCAAAAATAACCAGTGACCAAGGACCAGAAGAAAGATAATATTTTTTCTTTATTTTCTTTCATTTTTGTCATTTTTTCATTTATCTCTCTTTGGGAATGTAAAGGGGGCATAGCAATGGAGGGACAAAGGATGAACAAATGCAGCAGTGGCACTCAGTTGAGACTATGTTGAAAGTGCACTATGAAACTTGTTGGTGGGGAAGGAGGGGAAAACTGGAGGAGACGCAGGGAAAGGGTGACATTGTCCAAATAGAAATATACTCATTGAAGTAGAGCTTTGGCTCAATATCAATGCCATTCTTCAGCAAAAGGGCTCAGGAACACTGCCCAGGCCATGGGTTCAAGCCTCATGACTATAACAAAAACAAAGACAAAAATAGGTAGTCATTGCCAAACGTATGTAACAAACCTTCTACATTACAGTAATAATAATGAGGAGGAGGAGGAGGAGGAGGAGGAGGAGGAGGAGGAGGAGGAGGAGGAGGAGGAGGAGGAGGAGGAGGAGGAGGAGGAGGAGGAGGAGGAGGAGGAAGGAGGAGGAGGAGGAAGAGGAGGAGGAAAAGAAAAAGAAGAAGAAGGAGAAGAAGAAGAAGAAGAAGAAGAAGAAGAAGAGAAGAAGAAGAAGAAGAAGAAGAAGAAGAAGAAGAAGAAGAAGAAGAAGAAGAAGAAGAAGAAGAAGAAGAAGAAGAAGAAGAGGAGAAGGAGGAGGAGGAGGAGGAGGAGGAGGAGGAGAGGAGGAGGAGGAGGAGGAGGAGGAGGAGGAGGAGGAGGAGGAGAAGAAGAAGAAGAAGAAGAAGAAGAAGAAGAAGAAGAAGAAGAAGAAGAAGAAGAAGAAGAAGAAGAAGAAGAAGAAGAAGAAGAAGAAGAAGAAGATGTTAATAAAAACCAAACCAATGAGAGAAAATCTAAGAGAGCAAGGTAAGGAGTGACATTTCCAAAAAGAAATATACTCATACCTGACTTATATGACTATAATCTATGTGTAAATTACCTTTATCATAATATAAAATTTAAAGAAACAGAAATATAGTGCTGGAGGCAAATCTGAAATGGAAGAAGATCAGATTAATATCCAATACCAATTTCAAACCCCATTATCAATTTCTCTTTCAAAAATGGCTCTTCTCATCACTTGTACTTTCCCTAGCTTATGAGATGGGGTGCAAATATTTAAAGGGTGAGGAATGAGTCATACATACAAGAGGAATTTAATAGTACCTGTAAAGAGCAGTACTTGCTAGAACACATGTTGCCTAGAACACATGTTGATACCATGTTTTCTGAAATATACAAACCTATTTGAGCTTGCATACAAGCTCCACTCTATACAAGCTGTGGATTCAAAGTTAACTAAAGTCTCTGGACCTCAAATTCTTCATAGGTAACAATAGTTATCTCACAGGATTATGAGACCTGGATGTCATCAAACATGGTGTGGGTTGTGTTTTAAGTGTGTGTGCAACACTCAAACACTGCTGGGGCGAGTAAAAACTGGCGTGATGTTTACCATATTACTTAACAGTAATACAACACCTACTAAAGCTCACGCCTATAATCCTACTTATAAAAGAGGTTGAGGCCTCAGGATCTAGGTTCTTTGTCAGCCTGGACCGGAAACTGGATGAGACTCATCTCCAATGACCTCTAAAAAAGTTGGAGGTGGAGCTTTGGTTCAAATGATAGAGTGCTAGACTTGAGCATAAATCTCAGGACATTGACCAGGCCCTGAGTTCAAGCCCTAGGGCCAACACACACAAACACACACACACACACACACACACACACACACACACACACACACACACACACAATTTTGTATATTCCTATCACGTCACTTAATACTTTTTCTCTTCCAAGCCCACCAGTTGTTGTTGTTGTTGATGATGATGATGACAAGGACTTGCTGTGAAGCTCAGGGTGCTATTAAACTTACAATACCCTTGGGTACTGGGATTACAGGTATGTGTACCATACTTGACTTTACTCAGTAACTCTACTTATAACATTTTTCTGAAAGAAATTTATTCAAATTCATGAAGATACTATGGCTTAAAGTTGTTCATACTAATTTTCAAGTGTACAAAATGTAAATAATATAAGTGAATATAGTACTATGCTACCACTTGGTAATTCCAGCCAAAACTCAGGAACCTGACACAAGAGAATAAGGATTTGAGGTAAGCCTTGTCTACAATGTAGGACTTCTTCTATAAAGGAAAAAAAGTATAAATATTAATCTACTAGGAAATATATAATATGTTAAATTTATATAATGGAACAAATAGATCATTGTTAATGAAAATAAAATGGCTTTTACTAGAAATGAGGAATCAAATGTGCTCACTGTGTAGGTGAGTTAGAAAGTTCTTACCAAAAGCTACATACTTTTCTTGTTTTCTATTCTTCCAAAATTGTTTGCTTTCCAGAATCATGCCTTATCTTTCCTTGCTGGTTTCTTTAGCTTATTTCATACATGCCCACAGGGTCTTCAACTATCATTTATTTATGTGAAGAGCTTGCAAATATCTCTCTTCAGTCCAAACTCCTGGTATGCACCTCTGTTCCATATATTCAACTACTATAAATACTTGTGAAAGAGTAATCCTGTCTTTCTATTACTGGATATTAATGTGTCAGTAAACTTTAGGAAAATAAAGGAATAACATCAATAAATATAACATTATTGTAATAGTAATGTTAAACATTACTATAATGCTGATTATTTTCTGAGCAATTTAATATAAAGCTCAAGGAAAGCAACGTTTTTGAGTGCTGATATTGGAGTTTAAACTCAAGACCTTACCTTCTCACTTATGCATTTTCCCTCAAGGGCGGTGTTTTACTCTTGAACCACAGATTCCCTTCCAAATTTATTTGGGGGATTATTTAGAGATAAGAAACTCATGGTCTTTCCTTCTTGGGCTGGATTTAAACCTGGATCTCAGTTCTCTGAGTAGATAGAATTACCAGTGTGTGCTAACAATGTCCAGTTTCAAGGAGAGGGCAAGTTTCTGATTTCAAGCTCCAGGAATAGCACAAAAACAAAAACAAAAGTTATGACATATAAATATACTGATAAACTAGGAACCCAAACAAACCAAATGTGGGTATCTAGATGGGCGAAAGACTTAATAGCATTATCACTATTACCTTTCCTAGCATTTTGAATAACCTGAAATTATGGATTAAAATCATAGCTTAGTTGGTAAAGTACTAGCTAAAGAGCAACAACATCAAACACCAAGTACAAGTCTCAGTCTCAAACTTTAAATGAAATCTGAAATGATTTTTTCCTTAAATGAAAATTGACCATAGAAAACCCCTGATACCTAAATGTATGGTCAAAGAAGAAAATTGGAAAATGTTCAGGAAGACAGAATTTTAAATCTCAGTGATTACCATATGGACAGTAGATCAGACCATGTGTAACTTCATACTACTTGCAGTGGGCTAGGTTAAGGACTTAAAAATTGTACACATTTACACTCCTCAAAAAAAAAAACACAACTTACCAGGACACTGGGGATTCACATATGTAATTCTAGCTCAGTGCTCTGCTACTTGAGCCACAAACTCCATTTTCAGCATTTTTGGTGTTTAGTTGGAGATAGGAGTCTCACAGGTTTTCCTCTCCTGGCTGGCTTTGAAACAAAATCCTCAGCTCTTTGCCTACTGAGTAGATAGGATTACAAGCTTGAACTGATACTCTTATTTTTCTATTCTATTCTTCTTTTGCTTTTCTATTTAAGAATCATTTCGTTAAGTGGCAAAAAAATCCTGCTTTTGAACACAGCAGAGAAAATCAATGAAAATAGAAGCTGTGTCTGAATAGATCAATAAATGGATATATATTTTAAAAGACGGATCAAAATACAAAATAACAAAACAGAGAAGAAACCAGTTGCCAATAACCAAAACAAATGAGTACTTTATCAGAAATCCTACCGTTATAAAATTTAAAAGTACAGTAATAAACAACTTCAGATGATTTATTCAAAGATGAAACCTATCAAACCTACTTAAGGAAGAACGAAAAAAAATGGAATCTACACAAATTTTCTCAATTTACATTTAAATGCATTGCAATCTATAAAACTCTAGGTACTGATGAATTTATTATTGACTTTTCCTAAAACTTTGAAGAGATCATTTTGATTCTACAAAAATATTTCCTTAGAAAGTGAGGAAATACTATGTGCCCTCTTAAAAGTTTCTCGTAAAAAATATCTGGCTGAATTTTGTCTGGAATTATACTCTATGTACTGAGCAGTTAAGGAGAATTGTTTCAGGACATTGAGTCTTCTAATCATTAAGTACTTGATCGTTCATTTACTTAGTCCTTATTTTTTTGTATAACATTTGAAAGGTTTTATAAAATCCATTAAAGATAAACTTCTGAATTGGAAAACCTTTTGGAGGGAATTTACTCAAAGCAGAATGATATATTTTAGGCATCTCAGTATTTAGAGCTGTGAGTATGAACTCCATGAACAGTATAACTTGTCTTTAAGGAAGTTTTTAATACATAGAGCATAACTAAGGAAAATTGTAGGTGATAGAGTAACTAAGGGAGGCCAGGACGTGGCCAACTGCCTCCATAGGAAGACAAAAGCTTGGGATGTACCCTGAGGGACAACTCTCCTGTCCTGTTCTGTCCTGTCGAGCTACTTGTCATGTATTGGGTACCTGCACAGGGAGGGCTGGAACTGCTCTCACAGCACCATGAACGTGGTTAGCTTGCTGCCATCCAAGGCCAGCAGCAGAAATCAGATGAAGTGGAGCAGGGATTGGATGGAGGGCGGCCCGTGCTTGATGGATGTTGCTTCTGTGCATACATGATGAAGACCACAGACCTGGTTTTGTTTTCCAATAGAGAAACTGCAGCACTGCCTGAGCCACAAGTATGTCCACTTGCCATGGAAGCTGTGGGCCGTGGAGTCCTCCACCAGCATGTTGGCGCAGCCCTCACCGTCTGTGGAGTGTAGAAAGTAGTATCAAGATTCCCAGTAGTTCGGCTCTTTCCACAGGGTCAGGGCCCAAAATGGAAGGAGCTAAGGATGGCCCCATTTCCAGGAACCCCAACTGGAACACTTCAGGGCTCTGGAGAAGGGGTCCATCAACTGAACACCCTAGCCAGACACTCCATCCATTTCTGCCATCTACATCCATTTCAGGGACTCCAACACCAGCATGGACAGCTCTGCTGTGCTGTTTTGCTGGCCATGAGGGAAGAACAGCAGTATGCTCCTGACCACATGAGCTCTTGGGCCTCAGAGGGCTTGCTCTGGGACATGTACCTGAAGAAGATGGTCCAGTACATTTGGTGTGCCCCATACTGGCCGCCTTTCTCCATGCAGCTTAACTTGCATGTGATTGTGGGCTTCATTGTGAGAGCCTTCCTGCTCCACCATCGCTGCTGCCAATGTGGCCCAAGTAGTATAATCTTTACAAAGACTAGGACAAAGCCTGAGAATATTAATGCAAGAAATTGGGGTACATCAAAAAGAGGGTGGGGAAAGGGTAGAGGAATGAAGGGAGGAAGGGGCAGAATGTAGTCAAGCTCATTGGGAGAAAGTGAGGGAACAGAAGATGTTGTATGAAAGGAAATGTTCTCATCTGACTTATGCAAATGAAATCCCTCTACACAACCTCTTTAAAATAACTATAATCAGCTGGGCACAGGCCACTCAGGCCTGTAATCTTAGCTACACAGGAAGCTGAGATCTGAGGGCCTCAGTTCAAAGCCAGCCCGGGCAGGAAACTCCATGTCACCCTTATCTCCAATAAACCACTAAAAAACAGGAAGTGGCGCTCTGGCTCAAGTGGTAGAGTGCTCATCTTGAGTGCAACAGCTGAGGGATAATGCCCAATCCCACAGTTCAAACCCCATGCCTGACAATAAATAAATAAATAAATAAATAAATAAATAAATAAATAAATAAATAAATAAATAAAAACTAAATTTGCTAAAAAGGAATTCATTGCCTATACTGCAAAACTAAGAAATATAAGGGAATGGTGGGTCAGAGGGGGGTGTGATTATTGTAGGTGTGGCACAAATCAATATGCACTGTATTCATAAACTGCTTTTGTTATATGGCAACTCCTTTGTACAACTACTGAAAGATAATTGACAAATAAAAATAATAATTGAATAGATGTAAAATAAGATACAGGAGAAAGAAATGGTTGATAGATACTTCTGATATAGAACAGGGCTTCCTATTACATTGGGACCCTATAGAAGAACTCTACTGTTTTTGTAATATTTCAGAATAAGATGAGATTCATAAAGCATAGTTCATTATGATTTTTCAAAAATAATTTAAGTAGTTGTTAATAACCCAACAATACTAAATTCCTATATTATCTACATGAACAAATGTAATTTATTATCATGGTTTGAAAGAAAAATCTATGGAAACACTTTTATTTTTGGTAAGACATGAAGCTTGACCTCTGGGCCTGGGCACTATCCCTCAGCTCTTCAGCTCAAGGCAAGCACCTTACCACTTGAGCCACATAGCCATTTCTGGTTTTCTGGTGGTTAATTAGAAATAAGAGTCTCATGCACTTGCCTGCCCAGGCTGGCTTTGAAGCGCAATCTTCTGATCTCAGCACCTTGACTAGCTAGGATTACAGGTGAGGGCCACCGATGCCTGGCTAAAATTCTTAATTCCAATTAATAAGCAGAAACCCAGAACTTGAGGCTTTGCTTAAAAGGGGGAGTGCAGGTAGAAAGTGTAAAGCAAATACTAGCAGAGAGGCAAGCAGAGAAAGAGAGAGAAAGAGAGGGAAGGAGAGAAAAAGCGAGAGTAAGAGAGAGGGAGGGAGAGAGAGAGAAAAATGTAAAAACAAGAAGCAACCATGGGAGGAGACAGGCAAAAGAGTGTAATGAAAGTGAATATTATGAAAATAAGTAGTATGAAAAAAGGAAAATATAATGTAGTCCATTATTTTGTACAATAATAAGACAATATATCTAAAAGAAATTATTTAGACAGTGATGAGGACATATTAGCTGGTGGGGAAGATATTATTTACATTCACTTAGGCCCCAAACACAATCTCTGAAGATGCTCCTGTTCTATCCGGGCCAATGAAGTGGCCACTGCCAGTTTTTGCAGCAAAAAAAGAAAAATGTCATTCTGAGAACCAATGAGAGATATTGGCCAGACATCTGTGGCTCAAGCTTGTAATCCTAATTACTCAGGAGCCTGAGATGTGAGGATCCAACTCAGGACAAGCAGGGAAGTCCCTGAGACACTAATCTCAAGTTAAACACTACAAATAGGAAATGGAACTATGGTTCAAGTACAAAGGCTCCAGGACAGCACTCAGGCTCTGATTTCACCCTCAGGTCCAGAAAATACATACATATACACAGAGATACACAGACACACAGAAGCACAGACACACACACACACACACACACACACACACACACACACACACAAAGTTAACTATGTATTAGAAAACTCAGTCATATGTCAACATTTAATGCTCACAAATGTTAACTCCCACTGATTTTCACATTCTCTTAAAAGGGACTATTTACTTGGCAGATGGTCCTGCATTTTATAAAAAAAAATTATAGTCATACTTCTTTGGCAGTCACTACCACAAATTTGAATGGCAGGAGAGGGGAGGGAATGGGAAACTGTGTAGCCATTTTCCTTGTGCTCCACTGATATTCTTATGCTTCACTACTGGAAAGACATTAGCAGGAATGACATGTGTCTAAAATAATTTAAAACCATTGAAATGGCCACTGATCATGTATAGACTGATTAAGTACAAAGTGACATATAGAGTGAAAACCACAGGTTGCTCTATCAAGTGAAAAGCAACCTATATATGATATAATTGGTAACATTTGATGTATGTATTTTATACTTATGGACATAGAAGTTTGTACATGCATGGGAAAGGTTCTGGCAATATATATCTGACAATGGAATTCTTTTGGGAACGGAATATATGGTTGTGCAGATGGAGTGGGGAGAAAATCTTAACTCCTAGATTAGAATTATGACATTTATATACAACCAAATCTATTTCTCTCAAAATTAAAAAAGATGTACTAGCATATGAAATAAGAGAAATAGCACATAAATCTGTAGTAATTTTTTCTCACTTTTTGATTAGCACACATTCTTCCAAGGATTTGATTTGTATCTTTATGAGACTCATTTCCTACATCACTCTCACACATCTACAGACTTTTCTCAAATCAATGTCAACATGCTTTGTTGTTCATTTTTTACATGCATTAAAAAATTACCTATTTTGACCTCTCAGTCCTATCTCTTAACGTTAACGGACTGAACTCTCCAATTAAGCGACATAGACTGTCTAATTGGATAAAAAAACAAGACCCTTCTATCTGCTGCCTGCAGGAGTCACATCTTGCCCGTAAAAACAAACATATTTTCAAGGTTAAAGGCTGGAACAAAATCTACCAAGCAAACGGCCCTCATAAACAGGCGGGAGTTGCAATCCTAATATCAGATAAAATAGACTTCAAATTAAAATTCATGAGAAGAGATAAAGAAGGTCGCTACATACTAATTAAAGGATCTCTCCTTCAGGAGGATATTACAATTCTAAATATCTATTCGCCAAACAATGGAGCACCCAAATTTATCAAAGAAACACTACTTTCCCTCAAATGCCATATAGATCCAAAGACGTTAATTGTTGGGGATTTTAACACACCACTCTCCCCACTAGATAGATCAACTTGGCAACAACTCAACAGAGAAACCGCAGATCTAAACAGCTGCATAGATCAACTAGACTTAACAGACATTTACCGAACATTTCACCCAGCAGCATCAGAATACACGTTCTTCTCAGCAGCACATGGAACGTTTTCTAAAATAGATCACATTTTAGGCCACAAAGCAAACTTGTCTAAATTCAGAAACATTGAAGTTATACCTTGCATTCTCTCTGACCACAAGGGAATAAAATTAGAACTCAACATCAAAAGCCACCAAAGAAAGTCCGGTATCACATGGAGGCTGAACAACACACTGCTGAATCATGAGTGGGTCATGGAAGAGATTAGAAAGGAAATTCAAATGTTCATGCTATTCAACAAAAATGAACACACAAATTACCAGCTCCTCTGGGACACAGCAAAGGCAGTACTCAGAGGCAAGTTTATAGCTCTGAGCTCCTACATCAACAAATTGGAGAGATCTGAAACTAGCAATTTAATGACACATCTAAACCTCCTTGAAAAAGAGCAGCAAGATAAACCCCAATCCAGTAGACGGAAAGAAATAATCAAAATTAAATCAGAATTAAATGAATTAGAATCCAAAAAAACTATAGAAAGAATCAACAAAACAAAGAGTTGGTTCTTCGAAAAACTTAACAAAATTGACAGACCCTTAGCAAACCTTATCAGAAAAAGGAGAGAACACACCCAAATTAATAAACTCAGAGATGAGAATGGAAACATCACCACGGAAACAACCAAGATTCAGAACATTATAAGGGAATACTTTCAAAACTTTATGCTAATAAGTTTGAGAACTTGACAGAAATGGAGCATTTCCTACCAAATATTGACATGCCAAAACTAAACCAAGATGAGTTAAACCAGCTTAACAGGCCCATATCAAGCATTGAAATAGAAACAGCAATAAGAGACCTCCCAGCTAAGAAAAGTCCAGGACCAGATGGTTTTACAGCGGAATTTTACAAGGCCTTCAAAGCAGAGCTCACACCAATACTCCTCCAACTCTTCAATGAAATTGAAAGAGAAAGCTCACTACCGAAAACATTCTATGAAGCCATCATAACCCTCATCCCAAAACCAGGCAGGGACTCATCAAAGAAAGAGAAATAAAGACCCATTTCTTTGATGAACATTGATGCAAAACTTCTCAACAAAATTTTGGCCAATCGACTTCAACAATTCATCCAAAAAATCATACACCATGATCAAACAGGATTCATTTCAGGGATGCAAAGCTGGTTCAATATACGCAAATCAATTAATATTATTCATCACATCAACAGGAGCAAGAATAAGAACCACATGGTTATCTCAATAGATGCAGAAAAAGCATTTGACAAGATAAAACACCCCTTTATGATGAAGGTTCTGGAAAAATTAGGAATCCATGGAACATTCCTCAATACAATAAAGGCTGTATATGACAAACCTACAGCCAGCATTATACTCAATGGTGAAAAACTAAAGCCATTTCCTCTTAACTCAGGAACAAGACAAGGATGCCCACTCTCTCCACTTCTCTTCAATCTAGTATTAGAATGCCTAGCTACAGCAATAAGACAAGATGCAGACATAAAGGGGATCCAAATAGGGAAAGAAGAAATAAAACTCTCCCTCTTTGCAGATGACATGATCTTGTATTTAAAGAATCCCATAGACTCCACTCCCAAATTACTCAAGCTGATTCAAAACTTTGGCAAAGTAGCAGGTTATAAAATTAACCCCCAAAAATCAATGGCTTTTCTATATGACAACAATGAGAAAAGTGTGGCTGAAATTAGGAAAGCAACTCCATTTGTAATAGCCCCACAAAAAATAAAATACCTAGGAATTAACTTAACCAAAGAAGTGAAAGATCTCTATGACGAAAACTTTAACATCTTGAAAAAGGAAATCAACACAGAACTTAAAAAATGGCAAAACCTCCCATGCTCCTGGATTGGCAAGATCAACATCGTGAAAATGGCAATACTTCCCAAGGTTATCTACAAATTCAACGCGATACCTATCAAAATTCCACCCTCATTCTTCAAGGAAATAGAGGAGGCAATCCAAAAATTCATATGGAACAATAAACGACCCCGAATAGCAAAAACGCTCCTCAATGGAAAGAACACTGCTGGAGGAATATCAATACCAAATTTCAAACTCTACTATTAAGCCATAGTAATCAAAACAGCTTGGTATTGGCATAAGAACCGACCTCAGGACCAATGGAATAGAATTGAAAACCCAGAAATGAACCTACAGACCTATAGCCATCTAATCTTCGATAAGGAAGCTAAAACAATAGAATGGAAGAAAGACAGCTTCTTCAGTAAATGGTGCTGGCAAAATTGGTTAACTACATGTAGAAAACTAAAGCTAGATCCTTATATATCACCCTGCACCAGAATCAACTCCAAATGGATCAAAGACCTTGAACTCAAAGCAGACACTCTGAAAACATTACAGGATGGAATAGGAGAAACCCTAGGTCTCCTTGGCTCAGGTCGAAATTTTCTGAATAGAGACCCGGAAGCACAACAAATCAAAGAAAGGTTGGACAAATGGGATTGCATAAGATTGCAGAGCTTCTGCAGGGCAAATGACATAGCTGGCAAGATCAATAGAAAGCCCACCGATTGGGAGAAGATCTTTACTAGCCATACAACGGACAAGGGTCTCATATCTAAAATATACTTGGAACTCAAAAAATTAAACCACCCAACAACAAATCCTCAAAGAAACAACTGCCCAATAAATAAGTGGGCAAAAGACTTAAAGAGAAGCTTCTCTGAAGAAGAAAGAAGGATGGCCAATAGACACATGAAGAAATGTTCAACATCCCTAGCCATAAAAGAAATGCAAATCAAAACAACATTGAGATATCACCTCACTCCAGTTAGAACAGCAAAAATCAAGAACTCTAACAACAACAGATGCTGGAGGGGATGTGGACAGAAAGGAACCTTACGTCATTGTTGGTGGGAATGTAAACTTTTTCAACCACTTTGGAAAGCAGTATGGAGGTTCCTCAAAAGACTTCACATAGATCTCCCCTATGATCCAGCAATCCCACTTTTGGGCATTTACCCAAATGTTTACAAACAAAACCACACTAAAGCTACCAGCAAAACTATGTTTATTGCAGCATTATTTACCATAGCTAAGACATGGAACCAACCCAGATGCCCCTCAGTAGATGAATGGATCAAGAAAATGTGGTATATATACACAATGGAATTCTATGCCTCCATCAGAAAGAATGACATTTCCCCATTTGTTAGGAAATGGAAAGGTTTGGAAAAAATTATATTAAGTGAAGTAAGCCAGGCCCAAAGAAGCATAGGTCCCATGGTTTCCCTTATTTGCAATATCTAGTATAGGTATGAGTCAAGCGGAAAAGGTCAGATAATGTGATGTTAGGAAAATGAACCCTTAAATATGTATTTTAATGTTTTCGTTTCTTTCATGCATGTGTTTCTAAAGCATTTATAAGATTATTTCTTTGTTGCTTTGTATGTCCCTCCCCCACAGTGTAACCCCCGCTTTCACTATATTTGATGTCAGTATAACATGTGGAGGAGATGGGGACAAACAAGTCGTTTAAGGATTCAGGTGGACCTGTTGCAACAATGAGAAGTACAAAAGGTCATGTCAAAACCAGCTTTACAATGTCGGTGTGGGGGGTATAATTGGGTGGGGGGAGGGGGGTAAAATTGGGTGGGGGGAGGTGGGAGGCGGGGAAGGGAATATGAAGGGTAAACAAAGGAGGAGGCTGCAATGCTTGGTAAGAAATGTATGCATTATCCTGCCCATCTAATTGTAGCCCCTCTGTACAGTATGTTCTCAAATAAAATAAAATACAAGTAAAAAAAAACTACCTATTTTGAACATGTTTTCCCACCTTTGCCCTCTCTGTCCTTCTCACTTCCATTAAAACACACATATAATAGTTGTTTAGCATTCCTATATCTCATTTTAATTAAATTGCATAACAATAGTATTTAAGAAATTTCACCATAAAATTTTACAAACTTATATTGAGTATTTTTAATCATACTGATGGCCTGACTCTCCCTTTCCCCATCTAGCTTCCTTTTCAATATTCAACGGATTTCGGTGAGATTCCTTTGTCATCATTGCCATGCACAGATGCCAAATAACATTTATTTATCCTTCCCTAATCCTACAAATTCCCTCAAAAATTCCCAAACATATAGACATATTCTATAAATGTATTTATATATGATTCTCTGTGTGTTTACATGTTTATCTTTTAGATTGTGTATTTACATATTATAGAAAACATGTGACCTTTATCTTTCTTAACCTGGCTTACTTCACTCAGCATGATAGTCTCCATTTCTATTTCCCTGCATATAAAAACATTTCACTCATCTTAATGCATGGTGTGAAGTAGAAGGGAAAGGCCTGGCTGGGCATACACAATGGAAATCTGGTATCATGTAGTTAACATTTAATGCCAAGTGGCCAGAAAGATACTCGTTTTAGTGAAGATGGAAGGAAGTGAGAAACCAACGGAGCCTCCAGTATGTCCAAATGTGCCTAGAGACCTCTTCACCTGGACAAAGAAGCTGGGGTGATAAGGGAAGAAATAACCAAAAAGTTTGAGCAGGGAATGGTGATAAGATAATTGGGAGCCACATGCCACAGCAAAGCCAGGTAACATGAAGAATGGAGCTGACACAGACTAGGCAAAGTTTAGGCCACTGGGGTCTTTGACAAAGCCATTGAAGGCTATCAGATAATTATTGATTGAATATAAGATAGTGATAGAATACAAATATAGAGAGTGTAAAATAATTATTGTATTTCAGTTTCCTTGGGTACCATTGTTATATACTTTGTTTACTAAGAAATTATCATAACATTGAAAAAAGAAGCTAAAATGGAAACTGGTAAGTCAACTGGCTGTGAAAATCAGGATTTCAAACATATGTTTGACTTCTAAAATCCCATACAAGTGTAACAGTCTTACAAGGGAACATGGGAAGCAGATTCTGCTTTTGTGTGTATAGAAAGCACTTCTTGAAGCCCACCAAGCTTGTCACACCAAAGACTGGGTTCTCAAAGCCCATGAGGAGATATTGTCACTAGAATCTTCTACATAGGAGGCTCAATGCAAATTGTTTATTTTTGTATTGATCTTTTGCTAACTGACCTTATAAAGGAAAAGTAAAGCCTAATTCTGTTACAAAGATAAAGATCTCCCAGCCAAGAGAAGCCAGGCTCATGTTCTTTCTGGCTGCCTGGTGATTAGTCCATTGGTTGTACTTTTGTCCTTCTGATATAACACTTCTGTGAGCTGTTACCCTGCTTTGAGAAGGCAAATCCTTATTAGAGGCATGATTAACTTTTGAGGACAAGGATACATTGGTTAACCTTTTCTTCAGTGGTATTTTAAAGACACAATGAGAATATTATGGTTCAAGACCATTCAAGGAAACATTTTTTTAAATTTAATTTTATTTTATTTGAGAACATACTGTACAGAGGGGCTACAATTACATGGGCAGGATAATGCATACATTTCTTACCAAGCATTGCAGCCTCCTCCTTTGTTTACCCTTCACCTCCCTTCCCAGCCTCCTCCCTCCCCCCACCCAATTATACCCCGCTCCCCCGCCCACACCGACATTGTAAAGTTGGTTTTGACATGACATTTTGTACTTCTCATTGTTGCAACAGGTCCACCTGAATCCTTAAACGACTTGTTTGTCCCCATCTCCTCCACATGTTATACTGACATCAAATATAGTGAAAGCGGGGGTTACACTGTGGGGTAGGGACATACAAAGCAACAAATAAAAAATCTTATAAATGCGTTAGAAACACATGCATGAAAGAAACAAAAACATTAAAATACATATTTAAGGGTTCATTTTCCTAACATCACATTATCTGACCTTTTCTGCTTGACTCATACCTATACTAGATATTGCAAATAAAGGAAACCATGGGACCTATGCTTCTTTGGGCCTGGCTTACTTCACTTAATATAATTTTTTCCAAACCTTTCCATTTCCTAACAAATAGGGAAATGTCATTCTTTCTGATGGAGGCATAGAATTCCATTGTGTATATATACCACATTTTCTTGATCCATTCATCTACTGAGGGGCATATGGATTGGTTCCATATCTTAGCTATGGTAAATAATGCTGAAATAAACATAGTTGTGCTGGTAGCTTTAGTGTGGTCTTGTTTGTAAACATTTGGGTAAATGCCCAAAAGTGGGATTGCTGGATCATAGGGGAGATCTATGTGAAGTCTTTTGAGGAACCTCCATACTGCTTTCCAAAGTGGTTGAAAAAGTTTACATTCCCACCAACAATGAAGTAAGGTTCCTTTCTGTCCACATCCCCTCCAGCATCTGTTGTTGTTAGAGTTCTTGATTTTTGCTGTTCTAACTGGAGTGAGGTGATATCTCAATGTTGTTTTGATTTGCATTTCTTTTATGGCTAGGGATGTTGAACATTTCTTCATGTGTCTATTGGCCATCCTTCTTTCTTCTTCAGAGAAGCTTCTCTTTAAGTCTTTCGTCCACTTATTTATTGGGCAGTTGTTTCTTTGAGGATTTGTTGTTGGGTGGTTTAATTTTTTGAGTTCCAAGTATATTTTAGATATGAGACCCTTGTCCATTGTATGGCTAGTAAAGATCTTCTCCCAATCGGTGGATTTTTCTATTGATCTTGATAGCTATGTCATTTGCCCTGCAGAAGCTCTGCAACCTTATGCAATCCCATTTGTCCAACCTTTCTTTGATTTGTTGTGCTTCCGGGTCTCTATTCAGAAAATTTCGGCCTGAGCCATGGAGACCTAGGGTTTCTCCTATTCCATCCTGTAATGTTTTCAGAGTGTCTGCTTTGAGTTCAAGGTCTTTGATCCATTTGGAGTTGATTCTGGTGCAGGGTGATATATAAGGATCTAGCTTTAGTTTTCTACATGTAGTAAACCAATTTTGCCAACACCATTTACTGAAGAAGCTGTCTTTCTTCCATTCTATTGTTTTAGCTTCCTTATCGAAGATTAGATGGCTATAGGTCTGTAGGTTCATTTCTGGGTTTTCAATTCTATTGCAAGGAAATATTTTTTAACCAAGAAACCTATCTCAATCAGTATTTGCTGGATGTAGTGGCATACATCTGTCATTCCAGTATGTATGGGAGGCATAACTAGCAGGGCTACAGTCAACAGCCCAAGAAAACCTACAAGAATCTACTTAAAATTAAGTAATATTAAAAGGTCTGTCAGTTTCATGCTTCCCTAACAAGTGTAATTTCATATGTGGCAAATCTAGGTACACTCTTCCACAGTGAATTTATAGAATGACCCAGGCTCAGGTGTGTTCTGAATTTCCACATCTTACTTTCTCAGTAGCCCCACCCATTCCAGCACACACATGGGGCTGGGATGGGCAGCTTCCTCTGTTGCTGGTAGGGTTGATGCTTTATGCAAGCAATAAATTAGTAAACATACAAACTCCCAAAGAGTATTCTGTTTTCTTTTCCACTCTGCTTCCATCCATCCAGTACTCTGCTGCTCTGCCTCTCCAAGGTTCATAAAATGCTTGTCCCTCCTCCTGGACATTCTCACATTTGATCTAACTGGAAAATACCTGTTCTACTTCCACAACCCTCACAGGATTCTACCTGTATAAGTTCTTTCCTGTATCACTGTACTCCAAGCCCATGATAATAATTCATACTACTCTTTACCTTTGTCCTTCCCAACAGTCTTCTTGGCCTGCTCTGGAATGTTGTGTAATTAGGTACTATGCATACCACTACCCTTTTACATTCTTCAGTTACCTAGAGCAAGATATGCTTTCTAAAGATATCTTCCAATATAGAACAATACTTTGTAAACACTGGCCATGGTATCAAACTAAAGGCAGTTGAGTAGAAGTGTGTACTAATCACATAACATTCCTGCTATGAGTGATGCTACACATTTGCTATCCTACCATTCAAGAAGTTGATCCGGAACATCATGGGTTCAAGATCAGCCTGGGCTACAATAGGTCTCAAAAATAAAAGGACAATCCTGCTTTAGTAAAGGAATTATTTTGAGGAACAACACATCTAAATGAAAATCTAAAAGGACAAACAAGGTAACACATAGCACCCTATCAATGCTCCACAGTTTACTCACCACCCACCATGAGAGATTTCCACCAGCCAGGAATAAATCTTTCAGCACAGCACAAAACAGAAACCAAAACACCCCCAGAATAATTCTTGAAACCAATTTTCCCTTAAAAAAAGTTCTGAAAAACTGGATGAGGGCTGGGAAGGTGGCTCAGTGGTAGAGCGCTTGCCTTGCATGCCTGAGGCCCTGGGTTCGATTCCTCAGCACCACATAAGCAAAACGAAAAAAGCCAGAAGTGGCGCTGTGGCCCAGGTGGTAGAGCGCTAGCCTTGAGCTGAAGAGCTGAGGGACAGTGCCCAGGCCCAGAGTTCAGGCTCCACAACCGGACCCAAAAAAAAAAAAGAAAGAAAAAAGAAAAAAAAAAGGATGAACAACTTTTAGGCCCAGTACTAACAATAAAAAGGAGAAAATGAAATATATAAAATTTTAAAAATTACAATTAGTGTAGTGGCACACCCCTGTAAAATAGTTACTTGGAAACCAGAGTTCAGGATTGCATAGGGAACAATTATCAAGATCCCCATCTCAGCTGAAAATGTAGCTTAGTGGTAGAATGATTGCCTAGGATGCATGAAGCCCTGGGTTTGATTCCTCAGTATCACACAAACAGAAAAAGAGTCTCAAGTGGTACAGCTCTAACCTTGAGCAAAAGAAACTAAGGGACAGTGCTCAACCCTGACTTCAAGCCCCACAGCTGGGAAAAAAGATCCCATTCTCAATCAATAAGTGCTTCCAGGTATGTATGAGAGGCATTCTAACACTGTGTTCTAACACAACCTAGGGAATCCATGATATTCATTCAAAAGTAACTGTTATAAACAGGGCTAGCTGTCTAACACTTGTCTAACAAGTGCAAGGAAATGAGTTTAATCTAGGTACACACGTGCTTGGGTACACACATAGAGTCCTATACAAAGATATTCAGATAATTGAATAATAGCATATGCACAGCAGTGGGTGAGTGAGGAACTCCACACCTTCTAGTAGATATGTGGACTGATCATAAAAACAAAAATATGTATATTTTCTCTTGATGTGCATATTATAAAATTATATACATGCTCATATGTGTCTATAAGTTGAATACATTAAGCAGCTATATGACTCTGTATGTTACATAAGCACTGAATAAAGAAAGAAAAGGTCCAACGTTACCTCAGAAAAATTGCTGAGATATGCCTCTGCTCTCAATATTTTTTCTGGTTAATTGGAGACAATCTTACAGACTTTTCTGCTTTAGGGAGCTTCAAACTACAATCTTCCAGGTCTCAATCTCCTAAGTAGCTAGAGTTACAGGCATGCCAGATTAGAGATGTAGCTCAAGTGGGGAGCATCAACCTTGAAAGAAAAAGTTAAAGAAGTGAATAAGGGCTTGAATTCAGGCGCTAGTACTAGGGTATGTGAGCACACATATGCATACACATACACACTCTGGTGCCAAGCACCCTGCTAAGGCTAGAGTCCTTGGAAAGCCATACGGCAGCAGGGGGCAGCCACCAGGCTGTGAACCTCCAAGCTGGCAGTGGAGACCAGACAGCAAGGCCTCAGGGACCTGGGCACCTTGGCTCATCGCACCACGCCTTGCCCAGTGCCTCGACCTTGCAGCTACTGCCTGAGGTCTGGTCTTTGGGCCCTGCCCAGCAGCTGGGAGTACCAGATGCTACTCAGCAGCCTGAGCCCCCCGCTGCCAGCTGAGCACCCAAGGACTGGATTCTCCACCAGGTCAAGCGCCTCAGGGAGACAGTCAGTGGCTGTACACATGCCGACCTCATCTGGAGGGCCTGTGTGAATTACTGGCTGCCTGCATGATGAGCAACAGGCCTGGCAGAAAATCCCGGACTGCCAGCGGCTGCCCTAAGCCCCTTTGCTCAAGGTGGAGCCCATGCACCTGCGCTTCAGGGACAATGGAGACGATGGCAGGCAAGGAGATGCAGCAGCAGCACCACTGCTACCTCCATGCAGCCCACAGAGCCCCAGGGCTGCCCGTGACATCAACCCCCTGGGCTGTCTGCTCCTGAACTGAGGCTGCCCATACAAGCAGTGCTCACTTTCCTCTATGTATGCCCTGCCCCTGCCCAATCCCCAGGTGTCACTGCCTCCTCTGCCACCTTTGCCCTGGACACTCAGCTGCCATAAGGGCCCCTCATAGAGTTCATAGTGGTTGAGGGCGCTTTTGCAGGACAGCCCCCAGGAAAGAGTGATAGGAGACTTGAGTCTGTGGAAAAAGGTATTCCGCACATATTTTGATAGAATATGAAATCAGATGAAAACAAAAATTATCAAATTTTAAAAAAGAAATTAACCAGGCATCAATGGCTCACAGCTTTTATCCAAGCTCCTCAGAAGACTGAGAGCTGAGGATCAAGAGTGGAAGCCAGCTTGGGTAGGAAAGTCCCTGAGATTCTTATCTCCAATTATCTACAACAGCAGCAGCAGCAGCAGCAGCAGCAGCAGCAGCAGCAGCAGCAGCAGCAAAACCCCACAAGTAAAGCTGTGGCTCAAAATGATAAAGTGTTAGCCCTGGGCATGAAGCTCCAGGACAATGCCCAGGCCCAGAATTCAAGCTTGATGATCCCCCTTCCCCAACAACAACTACAACAACAATAACAAAAATAAAAATTAAAAAAAATATTCCAATGACATCCTCTAGACCAACTATATGTTAAACATCTTGCATAGTATCCACATGCTCACTAGGAGTGTGCTGTAATATTCTAGGACAGGGTCAACAAACATGTTTTGTAAAGAGTGGGCCATATGGTCTTCAATAATAACTACTCAACTTTGCCTTGCATCATGAGAACATACAAAATTTGGATGAGGCTATGTTCAAATACAACTTTATTTATAAAACTGGGAGGGTCTCACGTTTGATTACAATATTCGGATTCTTGATTTTAGGTTACAAACACCAGTCCATAGCCAAGATCCAGAATATTCCAGTAGTTTGTTTCATTTATTTATATTAATTACAGAAGATGTCATAATGTAATTTTAAAAAAGAAAGCACTCAATTGCAATACAATATGTTAAATTTGATCACCTGAACTGAAAAACTCATCTACTTACAATAGTCAATTGCTAGATTTTTCAGATTTACTAAAAGTAATTTGTAAAGATCTTAAGGTAAACAAAAAAATCTAGGAAACGTTACTCTGACATATTATGAAATATATCCCTAACTCGGTTCTACTTTTCAATAACTTAGAGCAAATTGGGGAATCCATCCAAGAGAGTGAAATTCTGAAGAAAGACTTGTCTTCTACACACTGCACTGCAGCTCCTGGATAAGAAACCAGGGATCACCAAATATCCACACTGCTTTTCACACTGTAATTCCCTCTCAACAGACTACCAGCACATAGAAGAATTTTCACCAGAACCTGAGTGCCTCACTTCTTCTGTGTATTTATATGCACTATTCTAAGGCTTGAAGTCAAAACCTTGGTTCTATCCCAGAGCTTTTCACTGTAGGCTACCCCTATACCTCTTCCAGCTTTCTTTGGCAGTGAATTGGAGATGAGAGTCTCACAGACTTTCCTGCCCAGGCTGACTTTGAACTGAGATCCTCAGATCTCAGCTTCCAATTAAAGGTATAATTAAAGGCATGAGCTACCAGTGCCCAATAAACTGCCCTACTTTTCTTGATTGTTTTTATTTTGTTTGAGATCAGGACTTGAATTAAATATTTGACACGTTTTCTCACTAGGTATCACTCTGCCACTTGAGCCATATATCCAGCAATCATTATTTTGAATAGCTGGAAATCATCAAATTTTCTTAATATGGTCTGTACAATTACTGTTGTTCTAAAACTCATCCTAATCAAAAAAGTCTTATTTATGGACCCTAGAGATCATCTGAACAAATTCTCATAATATTGCTTGTAATTGCTTATCACTTTAGGAACATGATTTTTTAAATTATTGTTTTACATAGCAGAGTTGTCATTAAACAAAGCAGTTTATGAATACAATATGCCTTGATCAATGCCACCACTTTCAACATTCTTATTAATCCCTCCCCTTCACAAACCTTCCCTCACTCTTCTCAATTAATGGTAGGATATTTACTGGAATCCTCTCTACATTTTCCCCTTTTCCTCCTCTTCATTCTCCAACCTTTCCTCCCTTCACCCTACTTTTGACTACCTATGACCCTATGATCCAGCAACTCTACTCCTGGGGATTTACCCAAAAGATTACAAACCAGGATATAATAAAGCTTTCAGCACAACCATGCTTAGCGAATCAGCCCAAATGCCCCTCAAGAGAGAAATTAATCAAGAAAATGATGAATATTGACCATTTGTAACTCTCATATCTCATTTTTTCTGCTGGTATCCCACTGACATTGTATAGTCTCTGTACTGCAGTGAGCAACACGGAGAAACTGACGTAAAAGATTTTCAGTGTTATCTGTTAGCCATGGATTCCTTGATGTGAGTTCTCTGCTCACTCTCGTTGTCTGTTCATGCCTTTGAGTGCTAATAAAAATCACATGCATTTTTCTTCCTTTTCAATTCTTTCAAAGCCTAAAAAACTTTGTCTCTTTTGAGTAACTAATTTTAAAGAGAATATCACCATCTGCCACCTCTCCGTGGCCTTGAAATTAAATGTTCAAATGGGGCAATGGCTTTTTGGTGGGAGAGGGGAATTTTGTATTCAGAGGGTTTTGTACTCAGAAGATCTGTGCTTGCTAGACAGGACTTAGGTAGTACAACAGCTAGCAGTCAACTCCTTTTGACATACTTCTAGACATTTTGTTTATTTGAGGTCTTGAGCTTTTTGCCCAGGGCTGATCCTAGATTGATTGAGACCTGGCTACCTATGCCTGCCACATAAGTAGCTAGGATTACACATGTGAACCATTATGGCCAGCTCATTTTTTTGAGATGGGTGTCTTAGCAGTTTTTTCTCTGGCCTGGCCTCAGACCATGATCCTGTTTTATTTCTGCTTCCCAATCAGGTGGTATTACAGATGTGGGATACTATACTTAATGCACTTGACACCTTCGTAACTAAAATTTCTTCTAAAATTCCAAGCAGGATGTAAGATATTTCATACTCATTATATGTAACCATGAAGAATACTAAATAAGACATAATAAAGGGGTTATAATTTAGATTATTTTAGTCACAGTGATAAAAATATCTGAACACTTTTTAAAATTTTTTGGAAAGTAGTATCTTGTAGGACCAAATAATGCATCTAACTGTGTTCTCAAGCATCTTTTATTTAATAGGATTCCATCTACTTGGTGCCATTGGTGGTTCATCACTCCCATGTGTTCTACAACCTCTATTCTCTCATAGAATTTGCTTTCAATATCATCTGTGAAGGTGTTCAGCTAAAGCAACAACTGGCTATCAAAGCCCACTGATTGCTATCCATTCGTTGTAGTGCATCTCCATTCAAAAACTCCTAAAACGCATGCCCAAGGAGCACAAACATCTACATCCTGAATGGAAAACTATCCCATTGAGTGGATTTCCCCCTAGCAGATGCAATGCTCACAACATTAATCACTGTGAGCAGCATTTTTCTACCTTTTCCATGTCCCATAAGGATGCTGCTTGGAGTGGAGATTCTGGCCATTACACATTTGTGAAAAGGAGGACATATGTCAAACAGACTGAAAAGTTTGAGGGTGTACAAAAATAGATGGATGCTACGAGTCATTGGAACAAATATCAGGACCCCTCTCTGGCCAGGAGTTCCTCTGAGAGTCAGTTGGGAGAGCTTTGCAAGTTTCTAAACTACCCTGAGAGCTCATGGAAACAATATCCTGGGAAACAGAAATGATGTACTCCAGACAGACTCTTTATGCCCTTAAGGAGTGTCACAAATATACAGAGCTTCTCTGTTCCTTGGAGCACTGTCAAGACCCTAGGGAAGCTTGGATAACTCCAACTTCTATACTAATGTGAAAACTGCACAAGGCCAACCTTCTTTTGTTGTGCTTAGTAATTGTACTCTTTTATCCAGGAAAGTTCTGGTATTTCCTATGCAGACATCTGAGGGGAGCATAAACAAGTGTTAGGTGTTTTGTTACTAAAGCTTGCATAGATTTTTTTGGGAGGGTCCGGTCATGGGGCCTGAACTCTGGGCCTGGGCGCTGTCCCTCAGCTGTTCAGCTCAAGGCTAGCACTCTACTACTTGAGCCACAGTGCCACTTCTGGCTTTTATTTTTTGCTTATGTGGTGCTGAGGAATTGAACTCAGGGCCTCATGTATGCAAGGCAAGCGTTCTACCACTGAGCCACCTTCCCAGCCCAAAATAAGTTTTTTTTAATGTGTTGATTCTGGGGTTTGAACTCAGGGCCTCAGCACTGAGTTTCTTTTTCCCCAAGGCTACTACTAAAATTGGAGCACAAATCTCTTGAAATTTCCTGCCAAACAAACTCCATAACTAAGATCTCAAAGACAGGTAGAAATGCAAGCCTGAGTCACTTAAGTATTATATCATGTACTCAAGTTAGAATGTGACAGGGAATAACAAAAATATCTATTGATACTATTATCTTTGATGATGAAGCCATTTTCCTTCTCCTTTTCCTCAAAGCCTGAGAGGTCATTTAAAGTAACAACATGGCTCCTTTATCTTCAGCATTTCTAAGGGTAAGTACACTGCCCACAAACAACTAGTTTCATATTCAATTATATACACACAAAATGAAATATCATGGAAAAGCAACACATATCTATTTGCAAAAAGCTAAAATGACTTCTTCCTTGTTCTCTTACTCAAAAGATCATTTGCCATGAAATAGATTGTCCTTGAAAAAATCGTGTTAAGTATGTCAGGGTTAGAGAGACAAAGACATATGTCTTCTCTCTGTGGAAGTTAGATCTAAATTATAAACATTCATGAAAAAACATATTCAGGGTCCTAGGCATACATACAAGCTGAATAAATTCTGGTATACTCATGGAAGATTGAAAGAGTGTAACTCCTTTAAACAACTCAGAGTTTAACAAACTGAATACCAGGAGGCTGAAACATGTGTTCCATATGTGGAGAGTGGGAGGAGGTCAAGGGGTAGAGGATGGTGATTGGAGGGAGAGAAGGTGGGTAACCAAACACAGTCCTAATAGTCAATGTATATGCGTGAATATAAAACCAGGTAACTTGAGAACATAGAGATGGGGTTGGGAGATATGTGGGAGAAGGATGAATGCAATGACATTGATCAAGATGCATTGTATTCAAAAAGTGACATGCTGTCAGTAAAAGTCCTTTGTAAAAGCAATTAAATAAGAAAGTCATATAAAAAGTAAGTCACACCCCATGTCTACTGGCTCAATTTGCCTCCTCCAAGTGATCTGTGTAAAAAGCTCAGCTGCTTTCAGATAATTACCTCAAGTTTCTTCAGGAGGAATTTCATTTGCACTGCGGAACTCAGAGAGTGCTCAGGCCACATCTCTGTGATTTCACCTTCCAAGTCATTCATCCAGGTCATCATTTCTGTGACTCTCCACATGATGGAAATTTCTCCATCGGAAGCCGCAACAACAGAATGATTTCCCCTTAATTTCTGCAGTTGACAAGTCAGGATATCACAAAAGAATTCTCATTTGATAAAAGGTCTTGCTACCATAATTATGCAGGTTACCACAAACCCAACACAACATTTAACCTTAAAATACATGACCCACCCTTCCCACACCCAGTAATGATATAAAACTTTTACATAATGTAGCACAGTACCAGATACTATGAGAAAAATGTAAATCTTATTTTGCCCTTAAGAAAGATCTCATTAGAGGTCAGTGAAGTAACTAAGACCTAGATTAAGTGGTGCCACAGAAAAATAGTGTCAATAAAAATTGTTGAATTGGAAAAAAAAATTTTAGAATATTTGTGGGCTAACAATCAAATGCTGATTCAAATACCAAGATCTCCCTGTATCAGTTGAAGCACTGGTGGGCTTTGGAGAAAGCATCCCTAACATCAAACCCAGACCTTCCAACTACACAGGCTACAGCAGAAAGGGAGTCAGGGCAGAATCCTAGCCATAGCCTTCCTTTTCTTAGATTCTCTATAGCACATGCTCAGGCTAATTTGGCACCATGAATATGTGTTCTTGCACACTGTGTACACACATAAACACAAATCCTCCCACATAATTAGGATCTCATGAGAATTTAGATGGGAGCCCACTTATCTCAAATATGGACATGAGATAATGACCTATGAACTTGGTTAGACACTGACCAGGAAGATGGAGATCTGGAGGTGAAGCTGAAGAATCCCTTGAACAAGACCTCTTTGTAGCAGGTGAAGTGCTATTTGAGGAGGGTGGCACAATCCCCAGATTCAAACCCATAACCAAGTCTATAGAGGCCAGGAAGGGACATGGGGCAAACACCAAGCCCTAGCCGTCCTTCTCTTAGTCCCACTGTAACACATTATCAGGTAAATCTGGCAACAGGTAAATGAGAACCTGTGTGCGTGTGTGTGCATGCGTGCGTACGCACACACACACAAACACACACACACACACACACACACACACACACACACACACACAAACTTCACGCATGATTCTGTACACTCTGGAGGATAGAGCACCCCTTACCTCAAAACAGGGGCTTCCTGAGGGTAGCACATCACTACAGTCAGTGTATGAAAAGTTTGGTGAAGGCAGTAGACTCAATGGCTCCAACCCCATCGCCACTCTCAGTTGACACACTGGACGCAAGCAATCCCCAGTTATGCCTGAGAAGAAAGCCCAGGTTGTCAAACAGCCCCCACCTTCCTTCTCAAGTGGACTCTTAAGCATACATTCATTCCTATCTGAAGCTACATGTGTACAACTGCGTAACCCTTCATCGTGCCTCAGCAACCACACCAGGGGAAGGGCCATCTTACCTCAAAATGGGGCCTCAAGGCACTTGGGCACATGTGTTCCAGCAAGATGGAGATCTGAAGAGGTCTTTGGACACTAGGTCCCACCAGCATTTGAGAGACCACTTGGGGGTGGCAGTGTTAATGGCTCCAGTACTACAACCACCAGTGAATGTGTGAGCCCTGCACTACAGGTTTTAGTAAGGTGGACTCTAATCCCCAGCCTTCCTTCTCTGGTGACTGCCACAGCCTATGTCCAGACCAACCTTGTACCACATGCATGTGCATGTGCGTGTGTATACTTAAGTGTGCATTTCATGGACATACTTTCACCCACGCATGTTGAGAGAAAAGAGGCTTGGAGAACAGGGTTGAGGGACTGAGGGCAGTGGGAGGAGAGTGGGCAAGGTGGCAGGGGAGCTGGGGAGGCTGTGGAAGGTGGGGGTGGGGAAATAGGAAGGACCGGGTAGAAGGGACAGGTCCACTAAACCCATTTAACTCAAAATAGGGTCTTCCCAGGATGGATCCCACAGGGAACTGGAGCTGAGGGATGAGGGAAGATACTCACCTAAATCTTTGTTTTCCAAGAATGATAAGTGCAGTACTGACATTAGACAAAAAAGCCTAAGCCAGGAGGTGAAGTGGGGAAGACTTACTCTAGGCCTTCCTTCTCTGGCAGCTCTCACAGACCTTGTTCAAGAAATTTGGCACCACTTCCAAGCATGCTATGGGAATGCCTTGTGCATGAGCAGATGTCCACACATGCCCGCATGCATGCATCTGTTCCCATGGGAAGATGAGTAGAACTGGGAGAAGGGAGGGGAAGAGGAGCCTGGATGAGGGATGGAGATGAAAGTTGGGATAAGGTGTGGTGCCAAAGTGGGAGGTAAGGTTGGGGTCAGAAGTGAGGGTGAGGGTTGGGCTGGAAGGGGACTGAGGAGTGGAGCTAGAAGTAGTAGTAAGTTTGAGGCCCGATGTGGGGTGAGAGGTGGATCTAAGAGTGAGGGTGAGGGATGAAGCCAGAAATGAATGTGAGGAATGGAAGCAGAAGTGTGGATGAGGTGTGGGACCTAAGTTGGATGTGTGAGTGGGACCAGAATTGGTGTTGAGGTTGGGGCTAGAAGTAGGATGAAGGGTGCATCAGAGCATGGTTGTGAGGGGTGAGGTTGGAAGTGTGGGTAGGTTGATAACAGAAGTAGGATGAAGGGTGGATCCGATATGGTGATGGATGAGGTCAGAAATGGGGGGGTGAATAGTGGAGTCGTAAGTGGGGTGTGGGTGGATACAATACTGGGAATGAGGGGTGAAGCTGTAAGTGAGGGTTGGGGTTACAGTGGGGGTGAGGAAGTGAGGTGAGTGGTGGATCCAAGAGTGGGGTGAGGGTTGGAGCTGAAAGTAGGGGTAAGGATCTGGCCCAGAAAAGGCAGTGAGGATTTGGTCAGGTAGGGAGACAGGCCCACTTACCTGGAATCAGAGTCATCATGGGATGTGTCCAGCACCTGGGGCCACACAAGAGGAAGGTGGAGATCTGCCTCACTTGAAGCCCTAGAGTCCCTCTAGTACCACATCTCAGAAGCAGGAGGTAGCAGCAGCTTCCCCACCTCCAGCCCTACAACTGTCAGCAGATGCCAGGAGACCTAGGAACCTCAAACTACAGTAGCCTCTGTCTATGGTGACTGTATTGCCAATGTGCAGGTCAGTTGGGCATCACGTACATGCATTCAGATGTATATGCACACACATTCCCCTCACCTACGCATGTTGGGGTGGCCTTGGGTCCAGAGGGACAGGGTGGGGCAGGATGCAAGGTAGGCGGAGGGGGAAGGAACACGGTGGGTGTGGGCCAGGCTGTGAGGAGGGGAAATCAACTGGAGGATAGTGGAGCCTAGCAAAAGGATATGGTTCCAAGAAGAGGTTTGGGCCCACTCAACTAGAAAGAGAGTTGTGTTGGGATGGCTTCCATAGTGTAAAGAAGGAGCAGTGGAGGACTTGGAGGGGACTTGATGGATGGTGGAGCTTACCTAGAATCTGGGTTGTCCAGGAAAATTTCCCGGGAGAACCATTCTGGTGAGTGTATTGCCTATGTTCTGGCCAAGCATTCATCTCATATAAGCATGAGCACACATTCCCACATCCATGAATGTTAAGGTGACCTGGGAGGAGGACAGAAGGAGCAAACAGAGTGGTCCTGGGGTGAGGGAAGGAATGAGGATAGGAGTAGACAAAGCAATGATGGATAGGTGTCTTTCCAATGTAGATGAGAGGGGTCAGAAAGAGGGGTTGGGCTCACTTCACTAGAAACAAGGGTGTATGAGGATGGCTGCAGCAGGGGGACAGCGGCAGAGTGATGGGTGGGGAAGAAGAGGATGACAGGTTGTCTCCATGGTGTTGCCTTTCTATGGTGCAGCACTGGTTGGGAATGGACATGATTAAAACTTTCATCACTTTTTTTAAAAAATAATCAATAGATTTTTAAGTTTCCAGTTTTAAATTTCCAATTTTCCATGCAGTTAGGAAGTTGATATGATGCAAAGAAGTCTCAAAACGGTATATCATTTAGTTTTGGTGTGTCTATGGGGGTGCCAGTCTGATGTTATTCTTCTCTAGGCTAGGACTCTAGCATTTGCTATAGTTTTACTTTCAGATCTTTTGATTATGCATAAGAGAAAAGAAATATCTCTCTTTCCTGCCTGGTCTAGTTTCAAACTACAATTCTCAGCTCTCAGGCTCTTGAATAGTCAGTATTACAGGCATTAACCACTGCCGCCCAGCTGTGTTACCTACATTTAAATCATATGGTATGCTGAGTGTTATCCACTCATTAATTTGTGCAACAGTGCTGCCAAAAATAAATAGTAAAAAAACAAGATATTACTGAGATTTTCCTAAACCAAAAAAAAAAATAATGACCCATAATATGCTCAATTTAAGTGATGAATTAAAAATTATGCAGCTGTTGAAAAGCAACATATATTTGGTCATTATGAGAAAAATGATTCAAATAGCCAGAGTAATCAAGATACAGAGAATAAGCAAGGTGCGTGGGGGGGGGGGCGTTGGTTGTGGGGTTTGAATTCGGCCTGGGTGCTCTCCCCTAACACTTCTGCTTAAGGCTGGAGCTCTACCACTTGCGTCACAGCATCACTTCTGATTTTTTAGTGGTTAATTGGAGATAAGAGTTTCACAATCTTTCCTGCTCAGGTTGGCTTTGTACCTCTATCCTCATATCTAAGCCTCCTGAGTAGCTAGAATTACAAGCATTATTTCCCAGTGCTGCCCTGTTGTGGGTTTTTTTTTAATTTATTTTTTATTGTGAAAATACTGTACAGAGGGGTTATAATTACATGGGCAAGATAATGAGTACATTTCTTACCAAGCATTGCAGCCTCCTCCTTTGTTTCCCCTTCCCATCCCTTCCCACCTTCCTCCTGGCCCCCCCATCCTCCCCGTTCCCCACCCCCCGCAACCAAAGTTGTAAAGTTCGTTTTCGACATAACAACTTGTATATCTCATTGTTGCAATGGGTCCACCTGTATCCCTATTTAAACGATTTATTTTCCCCTTCCCCTCCACAAATTATACCGGTATCAAATACAGTGAAAGCAGGGGTTATACTGTGGGAGAAGGACATACAAAGCAACAAAGAAATAATCTTATAAATGTGTTAAAAACAATCACATGAAAGAAAAAAATAACATGTGAATACATACCTTAGGGTTCATTTCCCTAACATCACCTTATCTGAACTTTTCTGCTTGACTCAGACATATGCTAGATATTGCAAATACGGGAAACCATGGGATCTGTTTCTTTGGGCCTGGCTTACTTCACTTAATATATTTTTTTCCAAGTCTTTCCATTTCCTAACAAATGGAGCAATGTCATTCTTTCTGATGGAGGCATAGAATTCCATTGGGTATATATACCACATTTTCTTGGGAGGAGGATCACAAAATCCTGTTGTGTTTTTTTGAGCAGTGTAAATATGTACAATTTTTAAGTTTTTAATGTAGCCCACTTCATTTAGCATCAAGGTACAGATGCTCTGATCTACTGTCTACATGGTAATCACTGAATTTTTAAATTCTGACTTCCTGAACATTTTCAGGATTTCTCTTTTTAATCATACATTTAGGTATCAGATGATTCCTATGGTCATTTTTTCATTTAAGAAAAATCATTTCTGATTTTATTTAAAGTCTAAGACTGGAACTTGAACTTGGTAATTGATTCTGTTGCTCATTAACTAGTCCCTTACCACATGAGCTATCCATTTAACCTCTAATTTCAGGTTTTTCAAAAAACCAGAAAAGATAATAGGAGCATTGTAACTTCAAGAGCAGCCTGAGCTACATGGCAAGTCCCTGCCAAACACACACACACACACACACACACACACACACACACACACACACACACAAAGAGCTGGTGAGTTTGGAGGAGGGAAAAGTGTTATTAATAGCAGTGATACCAGCATAAAAAATTTAGTGTGCGTGCGTGTGTGTGTGTGTGTGTGTGTGTGTGTGTGTGTGTGTGTGTGTGTGTGTGTGTGCTGATCCTAGGACTTGAAATCAGTGCCTGGGCACTATTCCTGCAGTTTATACTCAAGTCTAGCCCTCTACCACTTGAAGCAAACCTCCCCCTCACCTTTTTGGAGGTCATAGGAGATGAATCTCATTTACTTTCTTCTCCAGGCTGACTTAGCACCTAGATCCTGAGGTCTCAGCCTCTTTTCTAAGTAGGATTAGAGAAGTGAGCCTGTAGTGGGTGTTGTATTACTATTAAGTAATATGGTAAACATCATGCCAGTTTATACTCTTTCAAGCAGAGGTTGAGTGTTTCACACAGACCTAAGACACAACCCACTCCATATCTGATAACATCCAGATCTCATAATACGATGAGATAAGTTTTGTTATGCTAACTTTACCTATGAAGAATTTGAGGTCCAGAGAGTTTAGTTAAATTTGAGTCCCCAGTTTGTATATAGTGGAGCCTGTATTAAAGCTCAATTAGGTTTGTTTATTTCAGAAAACATTGAGCCAGCATGTATTCTAGTCAGCATGTGTTCTAGCAAGTGCTGCTCTTTGTAAGTACTATTTTCTGCCTGATAGATGAACTTTCTCCTGTATGTATGACTTATTCCTCACTCTTTAACTTTGCACCACTCTCACAAGCTAGGTAAAGTACAAGTGATGAGAAGAGCCATTTTGAACAGGAAACTGATAATGGGGTTTGAGCTTGGTATCACATACATATGATTTTCTTTCATTTGACTCAAGCCTCCAGTATTATATTTGTCTGATTTTCTTTTGTATTGTTATTATAAATGTGATTTATACAGAGATTGTAATCATATAATTCAGGTAATGGATATATTTCTTTTTTAATTTTTATATATTTTTTATTGTGAAAATACTGTACAGAGGGGTGAAAATTACATGGGCAAGATAATGAGTACATTTCTTATCAAGCATTGTAGTCTCCTCCTTTGTTTCCCCTTCCCATCACTTTCCAGCCTCCCCCTACTCGCCCCTCCCAATCCTCTCCCCCCCACCAAAGTTGTAAAGTTCGTTTTGGACATGACAACTTGTATTTGCACTGTTGCAACGGGTCCACGTGTATCCTTATTTAAACGACTTGTTTTTCCCCTTCCCCTCCACAAATTATGCCGATATCAAATACAGTGAAAGCAGGGTTTATATTGTAGGGGAGAGACATACAAAGCAACAAGGAAATAATTGTAAAATTGCATTAGAAACAAATGCATGAAATAAAAAAAAACATTTAAAATACATATTTTAGGGTTCATTTTCCTAACATCACCTTATCTGACCTGTTCAGCTTGACTCATATATATACTAGATATTGCAAATAAGGGAAATCATGGGACCTATGTTTCTTTGGGCTTGGCTTACTTCACTTAATTTAATTTTTTCCGAGTCTTTCCATTTCCTAACAAATGGGGCAATGTCATTCTTTCTGATGGAGGCATAGAATTCCATTGTGTATATATAACACATTTTCTTGATCCATTCATCTACTGAGGGGCATCTGTGTTGGTTCCAGATCTTAGATATGGTAAATAATGCTGCAATAAACATGGTTGTGTTGGTAGCTTTAGTGTGGTCTTGTTTGTAAATATTTGGGTAAATGCCCAAAAGTGGGACTGCTGGGTCATAGGGGAGCACCATGTGGAGTATTTTGAGGATCTTCGATACTACTTTCCAAAGTGGTTGAACAAGTTTATACTCCCACCAACAATGCAGTAAGGTTCCCTTGTGTCAATATCCCCTCCAGCATCTGTTGTTATTAGAGTTATTGATTTTTGCAACTCTAACTGGGGTGAGTTGGAATATCAATGTTGTTTTGATTTGCATTTCTTTTATGGCTAGGGAGGTTGAGCATTTCTTCATGTGTCTATTGGCCATCCTTTTTTCTTCTTCAGAGAAGTTTCTCTTTAAGTCATTAACCCACTTATTTATTGGGCAGTTGTTTCTTTGAGGATTTGTTGTTGGGGGATTTAATTTTTTGAGTTCCAAGTATATTTTAGATATGAGACCCTTGTCCGTTGTATGGCTAGTGAAGTTCTTCTCCCAATCTGTGGGCTTTCTATTGATCTTGCTAGCTATGTCCTTTGCCATGCAGAAGCTCTGAAACTTCATGCAATCCCATTTGTCCAACCTTTATTTGATTTGTTGTGCTTCCGGGTCTCTATTAAGAACATTTTGGCCTGTGCCAAGGAGACCTAGGATTTCTCCTATTCCATCCTGTAATGTTTTCAGAGTGTCTGCTTGAATCCGAGGTTTTTGATCCATTTGGAGTTGATTCTGGTGCAGGGTGATATATAAGGATCTAGCTTTAGTTTTCTACATGTAGTTAACCAATTTTGCCAGCACCATTTACTGAAGAGGCTGTCTTTCTTCAATTCTATTTTTTTTAGCTCCCTTATCAAAGATTAGATAGCTATAGGTCTGTAGGTTCATTTCTGGGTTTTCAATTCTATTCCATTGGTCCTGAGGTCTGTTCTTGTGCCATTACCAAACTGTTTATTCCTTTGGCTTTATAGTAGAGTTTGAATTTTGGTATTGATATTCCTCCAGCAGTGTTCTTTCCATTGAGGATTGTTTTTGCTATTCGGGGTCTTATTGTTCCGTATGAATTTTTTGGATTGCCTCTTCTATTTCCTTGAGGAATGAGGTAGGAATTTTGGTAGGTATCTCCTTAAATTTGTAGATAGCCTTGGGAAGTATTGCTATTTTCACGATGTTAATCTTTCCAATCCTGGAGCATGGGAGTTTTTCCCATTTTCTAAGTTCTGTTTTGATTTCATTTTTCAAGTTTTTAAACTTTTCATCATAGAGGTCGTTCACTTCTTTGGTTAAGTTTATTCCTAAGTATTTTATTTTTTCTGGGGCTATTACAAATGGAGTTGCTTTCCTAAATTCAGCCCCACTTTTCTCATTGTTGGCATACAGAAAAGCCATTGATTTTTGAGGGTTAATTTTATATCCTGCTACTTTGCCAAAGTTTTCAATCAGCTTGAGTAATTTGGGAGTGGAGTCTATGGAATTCTTTAAATACACGATCATGTCATCTGCAAAGTAGGAGAGGTTTTTTTTTTTTTTCACTATTTGGATCACCTTTATGTCTGCATCTTGCCTTATTGCTGTAGCTAGGCATTCTAATACTAGGTGGGAAAGAAGTGGAGAGAATAGACATCCTTGACTTGTTCCTGCCATAAGAGGAAATGACTTTAGTTTTTCACCATTAAGTATAATGCTGGCTGTAGGTTTGTCATATACAGCATTTATTGTATTGAGGCATGTTCCATGGTTTCCTAATTTTTCCAAATCCTTCATCATACAGGGGTGTTGGATCTTGTCAAACGCTTTTTCTACATCTATTAAAATAACCATGTGGTTCTTATTCTTGCTCCTGTTGATGTGATGAATGATATTAATTGATTTGTGTATATTGAACCAGGTTTGCATCCCTGAAATGAATCCTGTTTGATCATGGTGTATGATTTTTGGATGAATTGTTGATGTCAATTGGCCAGAATTTTGTTGAGAAGTTTTGCATCAATGTTCATCAAAGAAATGGGTCTATAGTTATCTTCCTTTGATGAGTCCCTGCCTGGTTTTGGGATGAGGGTCATGATGGCTTCATAGAATGTGTTCGGTAGTGAACTTTCTCTTTCGATTACATTGAAGAGTTGGAGGAGTATTGGTGTGAGCTCAGCTTTGAAGGCCTTGTAGAATTCCGCTGTAAAACCCTCTATTTCTCTACTTTTCTTAGCTGGGAGATCTCTTATTGCTGTTTCTATTTCAATGCTTGATATGGACCTGTTAAGATGGTTTAACTCCTCTTATTTTAGTATTGGCGTGTCAATATTTACTAGGAAATAGTCTATTTCTGCCAAGTTCTCAAAATTATTAGCATAAAGTTTTGAGAAATATTCCCTTAAAATGTTCTGAATCTTGGTTTTTTCCGTGGTGATATTTCCATTCTCTTCTTTGAGTTTATTTATTTGGGTGTGTTCTCTTCTTTTTCTGATAAGATTTGCTAAGGGTCTGTCAATTTTGTTAATATTTTTGAAGAACCAACTCTTTGTTTTGTTGATTCTTTGTATAGTTTTTTTTTGGATTCTAATTCATTTAATTCTGATTTAATTTTAATTATTTCTTTCCGTCTACTGGATTGGGGTTTATTTTGCTGCTCTCTTTCAAGAGGGTTCAGATGCCTCATTAAATTTTTGGTTTCAGATCTCTCCAATTTGTTGATGTAGGAACTCAGAGCTATAAACTTACCTCTGAGTTCTGCCTTTGCTGTGTCTCAGAGGAGCTGGTAATTTGTGTGCTCGTTTTTGTTCTATATCATGAACATTTGAATTTCCTTTCTAATCTCTTCCCTGACCCACTGGTGATTCAGCAGTGTGTTGTTCATCCTCCATGTGTTACCAGACTTTCTTTGGTGGCTTTTGGTGTTGAGTTCTAATTTTATTCCCTTGTGGTCTGAGAGAATGCAATGTATAACTTCAATGTTTCTGAATTTGGACAAGTTTGCTTTGTGGCCTAAAATGTGGTCTATTTTAGAAAATCTTCCATGTGTTCCTGAGAAAAACGTGTATTCTGATGCTGCTGGGTTAAATATTTGGTAGATGTCTGTTAAATCTAGTTGATTTGTGCAGTTTTTTAGATCTGCAGTTTCTTTGTTGAGTTTTTGCGGAGTTGATCTATCTAGTGGGGAGAGTGGTGTGTTCAAATCCCCAACTATTAATGTCTTTGGATCTATGTGGGAGTTGAGGGAAAATAGTGTTTCTTGGATAAATTTGGGTGCTCCTTTGTTTGGCGTACAGATATTTAGAATTGTAATATCCTCCTGAAGGAGAGATCCCTTAATTAGTAAGTAGTGACCTACTTTATCTCTTCTCACAAATTTTAATTTGAAGTCTATTATATCTGATATTAGGATTGCAACTGCCGCGTATATTTAGGGCCATTTGCTTGGTAGATTGTGTTCCAGCCTTTAACATTGAAAATGTGTTTGTTTTTACGGGCAAGTTGTGACTCCTCAAGGCAGCAGATAGAAGGATCTTGCTTTTTAATCCCACAAGACATTCTATGTCACTCAATTGGAGAATTAAGTCCGTTAAGTTTGAGAGATAGGACTGAGATATATTTGCCATGTTATCCACCTTTATGGGGGCTGTGACAACTGTGTCTTTCCTATGGTTCTTGGATTCTCAGTTTGGGTGCAGTTTCTTGGCATTTATTGTGGTTTTGTTGGTTTTCTATGTGTAGGACATCTTTAAGAATCTTTTGTAGTGCTGGTTTGGTGGAGATGTATTCTTTCAATTTTTCTTTGCTATGTAAGGCTTTTATTTGGCCTTCAGTTATGAAGGAGAGTTTATCTGGGTACAGTATTCTTGGTTGATAGTTGTTTTTCTTTAGGGCATGGCATACATCACTCCAAGGTCTTCTTGCTTTGTCGCTGTTGAGAAATCTGAGGTGATTCTAATTGGTTTCCCTTTATAGGTGATTAATCCTTTATCCTTGACTGCTTTAAGGATCTTTCCTTGGTCTGAATTGATCCTGTGTGGATTATAATGTGAGGGTAGGATGTCCTAATCTGGTCAGGTCTATTTGGTGTTCTAAAAGCTTCTTGTATCTGAACAGGTCTATCTTTTTGCATTTTTGGGAAGTTATCTGCTAAGATCCTGTTAAACAAATTTCCTAGACCATTAACTTCTGTTTCTCAGTGCTCCTCTACACCCATTATCCTTAGATTAGGCCTTCTGATCGTGTCTTCCAAGTGTTGGATAGATCTATCATATTTCCTGGACTTGACTTGGATGGTTGTATGTTCTTTCTCTATAATATCTAGGCTATCTTCAATCCCCGAGATTTGATCTTCTGCATGGTCTAACCTGCTGTCGAGACATTCTACTTTGTTTTTTATTTCTTTTCCTTCTAGTTGGTCAGCTTTAGTGGTTTCAAATTCTTTGTTGAAGCTTTGTTTTAGATCTTGTATGTACTTCTTTACTTCCTTAATTTGGTGTTCAGTGTTTATTCTCAAATCACTTAGTTGATTGGTTATGGTTTCCTTGGACTCCCATTCCTTCTGTTTGGTTCCATTCAGCATTCCCTTTGTGGTCTCCCTGACTTCCTTCAGCTTTTTATTAATGGATTCCATGAATGCCTTTAGTGATCTTTGAGTATTCTCATCTTGCTCTCTCAATTCCTGTATTACTCTTTGCTTACCTTCCTCATGTTCACACCATTCCTGTAGTTCTCTTTGAGTGTTCACAGCCTGCTCACACCATTCCTGCCTTTCTTTTTGAGTATTCTCACACTGCTCACACAAATCCTGTATCAGTTTTTGAGTAGGTTCCTCATGCTCATGATATTCCTGTATAAACCTTTGGATTGCCTCCTCTCTCTCACTATCATGCTCATACAGAGTCCATTTTTGTTTTCAATCTTTTCATTTATCATGTTTGCCAGCAGTGTTTGTAGAGCTATTTGGGAACTCTACTCTGGATTATTCATTATCTATTCTGTCCCTGATTATCATGAGTGGGAGTTCAATACCCGGAGTTGCCATCTTTCTTGTGTTTCTCTGGCTTACTCTGCCCATTTGGGATGAAAATAACACCAGTTTTGTTCTAGAACACTATCTTAAGGCAAGCATCAACCAAAGTCTCTATTTGCACAGTCTATAGTCTGCAGATACAATGTAATTCAACAGATAAATCTATTCAACATCAAACAACTATATATTAATGGGCTACGAACTGCAAAGAAGAATTTGGTAAACCAGAAATTATTAAGTTTAGGGAGAGATGTGAGTAAAAAATAGGAATAGAGTGATGTGGCAAGGCACAGGGAGAGTTAACTTAACTAAGTCCTATACTCAAAGCAGGAAATAGGTTGGATGGTATGAAAGGAGAGAGAAAAAATAAAGAACAAAGAGAAAGGAAAAAAAAGAGACCCGACAAAATAGAAAAGTAAAAACTAAAAATATGCAGGACTGAAAACAAACTATTCAGAGAAGAATGTGCATATAATGAGAGAAGAGGAGGTATATAAAGGAGATGTGAAAAACTTAAAAATAGAAATACTTAAAATATCATATAGGTTTAATGAGGTAGTACTGCTATTAAGGAATTTAAGCCTAAGAGGTTTTGAATTGAGTAATAAATTTGTGGATTAAATGTGTACACAATGGGGGCTAAGGCCTAATCATCGACTACGGGTTTATCTGAGGATGCGCAGAACAACAATTAAGTCACATAAAGAAGAATGAAGGAGAAGAAAAGGTGAAAACGATAAGAAAGAAAGAAAAAAGATCTGAAGTTTAGTAGAGCTAAACAAAAAAAAATTAAAGAAAAAAAAAGAAAGAAAGAAAAACACACACACTCATATACCCCTAAAATAAAAATTATAAGAGGAAAAAAAGTTACTAGAAAAAAATTTTTTCAAAAAAGGTAAAAATTAAAAATTTTAAAAAAAGTTTTAGAAAAAAATTTTTTTATAAAATGTACAAAAAAAAGAAAAAAAGTTATTTGATTTTTTTTGGAGGGGTGGGAAAAATTCTGTATCTCCCTTGTGTCCATAACCAGCCTCTTGTTGGAGTCTCTGGTCTGCTTGTGGTGATTGATTTTCCTGTGGCTTGCTTGGTTTCTTAAGTCAGTTTGTTTGAACAGGCAGAAAAATGCTCTGCTTTCTCCAATGTTTTGCCATCCTCCTCCCAGGTTAGTTCAATGGGAGGGAGATCTGCTTTGAGTATCACAAAAGATGGAGATGGGTTTTTCCTCACGTTTGTAGATGCTGTGATGAGGCTAGGTTCTGGGTAGAGTTGAGGCCTTTCAGCAAACAGTAGCTTTTCCCGGGGGTTGGTTTGTGAGAAACTCACAGAGCCCAGCCTGGAGCCACTCTCAGGTTTTATGTTACTGAATTTCAATTGATTGTCAAGGCTGCTAAAGGGAGGGGCAGCCTCTGGCTCTGATAACCCAGTGAAGAAATCCACTCCTGGGGCTGGTGCCCTTGCTGGGTGACTTTTCCCTGGGTGGAGCTGAGTCTGGCAGGTCAAGTTAGGTTCTTGTGACCTGCTAAATGACTCTAGTTTTCTTCCAAGGCCTGAGTTGGAGCTAGCAGCTCCACTGAGCTTTGTCAGTATCCAAGATGGAGATATCCAGTACTGGGGGGGGGGGTGGCCTTCCCTCCTCTGCTCCCTGAGAAGGAGTGAGGACTGTTAGGCTTCTACTCACTCTGAGTCTTGGTTCCTGTGTCATCTGTGGTCTGCGAACTGCAGGATGAAGATGCCTGCTCCTTGTCTGTTCTTTCTGTGTTGAGTAGAATTTGCTTGCCCACCATGTGTGGCTCCTTCGTCCCGGACTCTGTTTTGCAGGTATGGCGGCTACAGCCACCACTGCCACCGCTGCTGCTACAGCGGCAGCTGCTGGCAAGTGCTCAGATCTGTCTCCTTGCCTGAATTTTCCCTCTCTGGCCTAACTCTCTGTACTGTGATGGTACATTTGGTGCGATTCTCTGGCTTAGGACTGTTCACTGGAATTCTAAAACTGCTTTCTATGCGAGAGCTTGTTTAGCCTCCAGCTTTTCCTCCACCATCTTCCCAGAACTCTGAATATATTTCTTTTTGGAAGTGTCACCATTTCCCTTTCTCTCTGTTTTTCTCACTCACTGGTTTAGTTTTTATTATCATTATTATTAATATTATTATTATGGTGATGTAGAGGGGTTAGTTACATTCGTGTGGTTATGACTACATTTCTTTTGTCTTTGTGGCTTGAACCTCAGGCCTGGGAACTGTCTCTGAGCTCTTTTACTGAAGAATGGCACTCACATTGAGTGGCAGCTGTACTTCCACAAGTACATTTCTTTTTGAACAATGTCACCCTTCCCTTCATCTTTTCCAGTGTTCTCCTCCATCCCTACTAATAAGTTCCATAGTTCATTTTGAACATAATATCAACTGAGTACCACTACGCATATGTTCATCCTTTGTCCCTCATTTCTAGGTCCCCTTTACCTTTCCAAAGAGATAAATGAAAAAAAATTACAAAAATGAAAGAAAGTAAAGAAAAAAATCATCTTGATTCTGTTCCTGGTCACTGGTCATTTTTGAAGAAGGTTCTCTCTCTCTCTCTCTCTCTCTCTCTCTCTCTCTCTCTCTCTCTCTCTCTCTCTCTCTCTCTCTCTCTCTCTCTCTCTCTCTGTGTGTGTGTGTGTGTGTAAGTTTTTATGTGTCAATACTGGAGCTTGAACCTAAGAAGCTGACTAGCTTTTTTACTCAAGGCTAACAGTCTATGACTTGAACCAAATTTGTACTTCTGGATTTTTGAATAGTTAATTGGAGATAAAGTTTTCACATATTTTCCTAGTTGGCCTTACTTCAATCCTCTTTCCTCAAATTTCAGCCTTCTAAATAGCTAGAGATACAGGTGTAAGCCACTGGTGGTGCTTGGCCTACCTTCTTTATGTTAAGTAGATGAAATTTAAAAGAAAGTTGCAACAGTAGTTCAAATGAAATTAACTTTCTCAGCTTCATTAAGTTTTAATACTTTGTCACACTTAATGTGTACAGAACAACAATTTTTTGTAGATGTTCCTGCAATTTGGTTTTCATCTTGGTTTTTCCTCATGATGAACTTGATTTTATAGCTTTTACATATGAAATATTGATAGGAATATGTCCTGAGTGCATTAACGATATCTTGTTGGCTTTCATAGGAAATGGTGCAAGCTAAAACTTGTCATGATAAATTTGTGTGCCACACCCTGATGATATACCCACATTCTTACCCAGAAGACAGTAGTGCCTGTTACAAATCATTTAGATGTGACAAAACCTTGACTCAGGCCTTTTCTACCACCTCCCTCTATGTCCTTCTCTTAGCAATCCTGAGTCTCCAGTGACCATGACAGAGCCCTGATGGACCTTCTCAGTACACACAGCCAAGGTCACCAGTCAGGCATGGCACTCACATCGGGATGCGAGACCGGTGTTTGCTTTCTATGATTGTATGAAACAGGAACTGTTAGGTCCCTAAGCTGTCCACAGTCCTAAGGGTTCCTCATTGAGCATTCGAACATAAGAATTAAGGAGATATCAAATTCAGTCTTCTTTCTGCCAGTTATGCACGTTTTTCTTCTGCTGCTGTCATCTTCTGTTGAAATAAATGATCTGGGATCTAGAAGCCATTTTGCTTATTCTAGACCCTTAGGGTAAGTCTGGGCTTTATACTTAGACAAAAAGATATGTAGTGATAAGAAACTTAACATTTTTTCTATTCTATTATTACCCAAATATGTTTGCAAATTCTACCAATAATGCTTATTATTAAGAGACATTTATTTAACAGTCACTTTCTCAAATTCCTAACTTCCTCAATGAGCTAAGAGAAGCCACAGAAACTCTCAGGGTCAATTCAGTTCGACCTCTTATTCAGGAAGTAGTGCCAGTGTGCTAGACCTCCAAATTGAACAAAGAATACTGCTTATATCTCAGATTACCCACCCAAACTATACCAAAGAAATCTAAGGACAAGAGATTAGTCTGACTTGGGAACGAACAACACAGATTAAAAAAAAAAAGATGAGTTCTAAGTTAACAGAAACAAAAAGAAATTTTTGTTTAATATAAAAAAGATACTTGGGTAAATTTGGGTGCTCCATTGTGTGGTGAATATTTAGAATTGTAATATCTTCCTTAAGGAGAGATCATTTTATTAGTATGTATTGACCTTCTTTAACTCTCCTACATAATTTTAATTTAAAATCTATTTCATCAGATATTAAGACTCCAAGTCCTGCATTTTTATGTGGGCATCTTGTATATACATTTTTTCAATTTTGGGGAGGGGAAGGGAAATAACAAAATGATGAACAAAGGATATAGCTTGACCCACTGTAACAATTAAATGTACTCAACACTATGTTGAAAACGAACTTTACATCTTCAGGAGTGGTGGGACAGGAGTTGGGAAGTGGGGAAGGAAGGTGGCAGGAGAAAAACAAAGGAGGAGGTAATAGCACTTGATGGGAAATGTACTCATTACATTACTGAAGTAACTGTAATCCCTCTGTACAGTATTTTTACAATAAAAATATATACAAATAAAAAGTTACATTTCTCTTTATCACTTAATTGTGGTTATATGTATTTGGTACTAGCTTCTTCAAAGTCCTAAAGAACTCTTTCACATGAACTCATCTTGGTAATTTTTTGTTGCTGTTGTTGTTGTTTTTTGTTGTTGTTTTTTATTGTGAAAATACCATACAGATGGGTTACAATTACATGGGCATGGTAATCAGTACATTTCTTTTTTTTTTCTTTTTTTTTTCAATCGTGGGCCTTGAACTCTGGGCTTTGACCCTATCCCTCAGATCTTCAGCTCAAGGCAAGCTCTCTACTGCTTGAGCCACAACACCACTTCCGGTTTCCTGGTGACTTTTTGGAGATAAGAGTCTCACGGACTTCCTCAGTTCACAGCCTCCTGAGTAACTAGGATTACAGACTTGTGCTACTGGCACCCGGCATGAGTACATTTCTTATCAAGCAATGTTTCTTCCTCCTTTGTTTCCCCTTTCGATCCCTTCCCATCACCACCGCGACCCCCCCCCCCCCGGCCAAAATTGTAAAGTTCATTTTTCAACATAATGTCTTTTACATCTCATTGTTGCAATGGGTCCTGTATCCCTATTTAAACAATGTGTTTTTTCTTTCCCCTCCAAAAATTATACCAACATCAAACACAGTGAAAACAGGGGTTGTACCATGGGGGAGGGACATACAAAGCAACAAAGAAATCATCTTGGAAAAAATGATATTAAGTGAAGTAAGACAGGCCCAAAGAAACATAGGTCCCAGGGTTTCCCTTATTTGCAATAACTAGTATATGTCTGAGACAAGCAGAAACGGTCAGATAAGTTGATATTAGGTGAAATGAAGTCCAAGCTTGAGTTTTTTTAAATACATTTTCATTTGAAAAAATCTGTAGAGAGGGGTTTCAGTTACATGAGTGAGGTAATGTGTACATATACTCTCAGGAACTGTTACCTCATCCTTTGTTTTTCCCCTACCATCCTTTCCCTCTCCACCTCCCCAAATACTCTCTCCTTTCCCTCCACAAGTTGTAAAGTTCCTTTTCAACATAGTGTCTTGTACATCTCATTGTTACAATGGGTCAACCTCATATCCCTATTCAAACATTTTTTTTCCTTTCCCCTCCCCCAAATAGAAAAATGTATATACAAGATGCAGGGCACGAGAATCAAACCCAGTGAAAACATGTATTATACCGTGGGGGAGGAACATACCAAAGGAAAAAAAAATCACATAATACATTATAAATACATTTTAAAAAACTGTAGCAAGCAACAAAAAATACGTGTTCTTGTATATTAACCCCTCTGTACAGCATCTTTACAATAAAACAGAATTTTAAAAAATATAAAAATTAAAAAATATATGAAAACTCTAGCTAAATAACTAGTGTATGTTTAAGACAAGCAGAAAAATTCAAAAGCTATGTACATATGACCATATAAGATGACAGTAATTCATTGATTTTCTCCCTCTACGCCTTCCCTCCTCCCACTCCAGCCCCCATCCTTGCCCGCCGCCACAAACTTATTAAGTTCATTTCCAATATAGTGTCTTGTGAGTATCATTGCTGTAATATGACATCTTTTGTACTTCTTTCAGCATTTTGTTATTTCCCTTCGGTTCCCCAAATCAGACAAATACATGTACAAGATGGAGAGTACCAGATTCAAAGACAGAAATTGCAGGGATACAGCCAATGGAAAAAGAAAAAGGAAATAATAAAAGAAGAAAGAACTAGCTGTAGTACATTGGCTACATCAAGATTGACAAATAAAGAACTATGTTTCAATGTGTTGGCATTCATTTAATTTAGCATCATTTTATGTGGTCATATGTTCATATTTCTTGGGCTATTATGATCCTCTGTTAGGACTAACTTAGGCTAACACTAATCATTGCAAATGAGAGAAATCACAGAGCCTAGGTTTCTTTGGGCCTGGCTTACTTCACTTAATATGATTTTTTCCCAAGACTTTCCATTTCCTTACAAAAGGGACAATGCCATTCTTTCTGATAGAAGCATAAAATTCCATTGTGTAAATAGACCATATTTTCTCTATCATTCATCTATTTTTTGGGGGGGGTCTGGTCATGGGGCCTGAACTCTGGGCCTGGGTGCTGTCCCTCAGCTCTTCAGCTCAAGGCTAGCACTCTACCACTTGAGCCACAGAGCCACTTCAAGCTTTTTTCTTTTTGCTTATGTGGTGCTGAGGAATCACACCCAGGGCCTCATGCATGCAAGGCAAACGCCCTACCACTGAGCCACCTTTCCAGCTCTCATTCATCTGTTGAGGGGCATGTGAGTTGGTTCCCTATCTTAGCTTTGGTAAACAATTCTGCTACGAACATAGTTGTGCTCGTAGCATTAGTGTGGCCTAGTTTGAGATCATTGGGATAAATACTGAGGAGTGGGATTATTGCATCTTAGGGGAGTTCTATATTTAGTCTTTTTAGGAACCTCCATACAGTCTTCCAGAATGGTTGAAACAGCTTACATTCCCACCAACAGTATAGTAGTGTTCCCATCTAGCCACAACTCTGTCAGCATCTGTTATTATTATTATTCTCTGGATAATGGTCATTCTAACTGAGATGAGGTGGAATCTAAAGGTGGTTTTGCAAAAAACACAATTAGGTATGTCCAACACAATTCTGCCATCACAGCTCAGAGTCCTCCAATGTGGTGTTTGTTTCACTATTCACATTTGTGATTTGCAGTGTCTGCTGGCTCCTAGGCTGGCTAACAGAGAGCAATAATGTTTAATAATGTTATTATTAAAACAAACTTGCATTATAGTCATGAATCTGGGTTTCAAAGTACCTTTCCATACCATATACAAATATATACATATATTATGCAATTTATATCTTCATATATACACATCATTTATATGCACATTACACATATGAAATATACACACATATTATATGTACATAACATATTTAAACACGCTATATATAGTGTTATGTATGTATATGTATGTGTGTGTAATGTGCATAAGTGCTAATGAAGCAGAAAAACATGAGATAAAATCCAGCTATTGTTCAACTCTCCAAGCTTTCTTAGCTGGCCCAAGTCTATGTCTTCAGAGAAGGCAAACATGCTGTCTGTTTATGAAAGAGAACTATATGGTCTGGGGTAACACTACCATGCACAGCTATATCCTCCCCAGCCTGAATCCTCTTCTGAGATCAGAGATGTCAGTTCCTCTGCAAGTGTAGTTAGGAGGTTTTACACATAGTGTTGCAATGTGCTATAAATTTGCTGCATTATTTTCTGCTCTGTGATATTACCAATACAATGAGTTGCTGTATCTGCTTCATCACACTGCCATTTCTGATGCATGTGTGTATGTCTTAATTATTTTTGAATTATTATTAAATGAGTGTCCCATGTGTTAAAAAATAAATAAATAAAGGTAGTTTTGGTTTTGATTTGCATTTCTTTTTTAAAAAATACGCTTTTTATTGTAAAAATATTGTACAGGGAGTAACAGTTACATGATTAAGGTCATGAGCACATTTCCTATTGAGCATTGTTGCCTCCTTTGTTTTTGTCCTACCATCCCTTCCTTCCACACTTCCCATACTACTCCCCTCCTCCCCCTTGCCAAAGTTGTAAAGTTCATTATCACCATCTCATTTTTACAATGGGTCAATTGGTATCCCTATTTAAACATTTTATTTTTTTCCCTTCCCTTCCTCAAATTACAAAAATGTATATACAAGACACAGGGCACTGAAATAAAACACAATGAAAACAGGTGTTAAACAGTGGGGAAGGAAGTCATCAAAGAAAAAAAAATCACATAGTACATTATAAATACGTTAAAACCATAGCAAGAAAAAATAAACCACTTGTGTCCCTGTCTTTGGCTTCATTTTGTTTAATATCATCTTTTATTGTCTAATGTACATAGCTTTTGAACTTTTCTACTTGCCCTAGACTTATACTAGTTATTACAAATTAAGAAAACCATGGGACCTATGTTTCTTTGTCTTACTTCACTTAATTAATTTTTTCCATGTCTTTCCATTTCCTAACAAAGGGATGGTGTCATTTCTGACAGGAATTGCCAGTGCACACTGAGAATAAACAAAGATTAATACAGGAATTTCATGAGCATGAGGAAACTAATAAAACATTAATGCAGGAATTGCATGAGTGGGATGGGAATAGACAAAGATCAATTGAAATTCATAGAATCCATAAACAGACAGGAAAAGGAATCTAGGGAGGCCACAAAGGAAATGCTGCATGAAACTCAACAGAAGGAAAGGGAGTCCAATGAAATCATAGTTAATCAAGTAAGGGATTTGAGAATGAACTCTGAAAGCCAAATTAAGGAAGTAAAGAAGTTTGTACAAGATCTAAAACAAAACTCCAACAAAGAATTTGAAGCCACCAAAGCCGACCAATTAGAAGGATAAGAAATAAAAAAGTAAACAAAGTAGAAAGTCTTGACAATAGGTTAGAGCATAGAGAAGATAGAACCCTGGGATTGAAGACAGCCTAGATATTATAGAGAAAGAACAGACAATTTTTCAAGACAAATCCAAGAAATGTGATCGATTTATTCAACATTTAGAAGACACCATCAGAAAGCTTATTCTGTTGATTTGCATTTCTTTTATGACCAGCAATGTTGAACATTTCTTCAACTGTCTATTGGCCATTCTTATTTCTTCTCTAGAGACATCTCTTGTTTTTACAAATTTCATTCTGTTTTTCTCTGAGGAGCTGGAGAGAATTCTTGTGAATTTCTCTCATTTATTTAATTTTTCTGTGTTTATTAGTAGTGCTTAGCCACTTGACTTCAAGCTCTCATTGCCTATCCCCACAACACTGGCATTCTACCACTTGAGGCTTTTAGTTGTTATTTGGAGAAAGAATCTGCTTGGCTTTTCTGCCCCAGATGGCTTTGAATATTGAGGGATCAACAGATCTCAACTTCCTGAATATCTAGTATTGTAGGCATGAAATGAAACTTAGAAGTTGTGATCCTTAAATGGAGAAAATTTGCCTAATTGCAAAATTATTTGTTTTTTATTTTATTTTTGGAAAAAAGTGTCTCTCACACTTTCCCTTAGGCTGGCTTCAAACTAAATCTCTCTGGCTTCATTTTCTGCATGTTGTGATTACAAGCATGCACCATAATATCTTGCACAAAACAAGTTTTTGAATAACAAACTAGTAAGTCAGAGACCTTCACATTCTCAAAAATAAAAATGAAATGTTACACCAAGACTTCCGAGTAGGAGTTCTCACCTGTAAACCTAGCCACTCAGGATGCTGTGATCTGAGTATTGGGGTTCAGAGCAAGACTAGGCAGAAAAATCTGAGAGACCCTTTTCTTCCAATTAGCTAGCAGAAGTCTGGGACTAGAGCTGTGGCTGAAGTGGTAGAGCACTGTCGATAAAGCAAAGAGATAAGGGTCAGCACCGAAGCCCTTTGTTCAATCCCCCAATGCTAGCAACAAAAACAAAGAGAAAGGCAAAGCAAGGAAAATGATATTTTTTTTCTAGGAAGTCAAATGCAAGAGGATTCCTTTGAGTAATTAGACCTCCAATTATCTTTCTTTTTATTAGCAAATATTAATTATATAAATTATAAAAATATTAATTATTATATATCCACACATGGATACAATGTATCATAGTCATATCCTCCTCCATCACCTACCCAGTCTTATTTCCAGTTAACCACTAAACAGCTAGAAACAAGAGAGGTAGCACAAGTGGAAGAGTCCTAGCCCTGAGCAATAAATATAAGGGACATTACCAGGTCCTGAGTTGAAACCCTAGTACAAGGACCCCCCACAACAAAAATAAAACAAGCTATAGCATATAATTGTCTACAGGAAATAGTAATGTCTGTCATTAAGCTCCCACACATTATAAATAACATGAGGAAACAAATTTTCAAAGCTTTTTGAATAGCATTTTATTCTCTGAGAATAACAGAGTAACAAGACATTGCTCTTGTCTGTTCTGTCGCATGATATTGGATACAAGTACAGGATATTCTCCAGAAAGAGTCTCTGCACAACTTCTAAGGAAACAGAGGCTTCCTTCTTTTTTAAGGGTGAAGGAAATACTTTGTATCTGGTTTTTGATGCCTGTGAATCTATGGGAATTCATCAACATATTAAAATTACATATAATTTATAGCATTATATCATATAATAATAAAGGTCAATTAAGGTACTTTAAAACTAAGCAAAGAATAAGTTTAATTTCTAACAAATCAATAACAAACAAGGAAAAAGGAAAAGAAGATGAAACATATCTTAAGCAGCAGGCTGGTGGCTGGAACCTAAAACCCCTGTTTTTAAGGTGAGAACAGAAGGACATTGCTTACAAGGCAGCAGGAGCAGCCATGTTTTGGGGAAATAATATGAAGATCACCAACATAAATTTTAGTAGAATTCAAATGCTGCTGGCTCATCGCTATAATTCAAGCAAGTCTGTAGGGTGAGATCTGAGGACCACCTTTTGAGGTCAGTCCTGGCAGGAAAGTGCATGAGGTTCTAAGACTACAATAAAGCCACAAATGCAAAAAGTAAAGATGTGGGCAAAAGAGACCATGGACAGAACTCTAGTCTGGGCTTTAAGCTCTCAGAATAGACAAAAACAAAAACGAATGAAGAAAAAAACAACAGAAAAATGGGTGGGAATAGAACTGATGAGGTCCTGGGTTACTAAATCCAGTAATGTAAAAATGTAGCCTAATCCAAACAAAAAAGAATAAATTTATTACACACTGGTATATAGAAATTTATTTAGTGAGAATACAGAAGGAATGTCAAATGTAAAAATGCCATAAAGGTATCTTTCTTTCTCTTTCTTCTTGCTAGACGGGGACTCGAACTCAGGACCTGACACTTTGGTTCATTGGCTATCTGTCTACCAACAGGACCACACCTCCATCACCACATTCTAATGGTATCAGACTCTCATGCTTCTCTCTAGCAGCACTTGCATCCTTTCGTGTGCCTATTGGTTTTGCATGTGACTTTCCAAGGACTGCTCCAGCTATAGCCTCTTGAAGAGGGAGAGGTAAATAAGGGCCCACTGCAAAATCTCGTCTAAACTGAGTGGGGTTCCTCTTACCTGTGATCTTGCTGTAGAGGAAGTGAGGTGTGTGGGTGATGGTAGGAAGGCAGCTCAGATGGGGAAAAGAATCAACTGGGCTCTGCACTTACCACCCTCAGCCCTCAGTTTGCAGGGCCACAGCTGTCTGGAGGTTGGCCTCAGGAGGCCCCACTTTTCCCTGCTCTGTGCATTCTCATGGAGCTCCCCATGAGAGCATGAGTTCCAAAGATTGCAGTGACCATGCTACAGCCCCTCGGATTTCATTCTGCAACTGTAGCTACTACTGAAGCTTCCCCTGCATCTACTGCTGCCTCCTTTTTGGCCACTTGCCCTCATTCCTCGCCTGTCAGTGCCAATAAGGGCCTCCATGATCACCCCTCCACCCATGCACCAAATGTCCTCTGGACTTCCAGTGACTCCTGGTAGTCAGTAGGACCACATGTCCATTAGAATGACATAAAGATAAATGTTACACAGAAACATGAAGAACTACTATGATGGATTGACCTTCATGGCCTCTGATAATGAAAGCTTTATCCCCATAAGTTTTGCATCACTATGAATTTTTTATTTTCCCACAGAACCCAATATATTTTCCTTCTGCTTCCTTTATTGGGTTTTGTCTTACTATTTCCAAAGAATTATGCTATCACAGACTGTTGCCATGTCTCTGGTGAGAAGAACCAAGAGGTAAAGGATATGGGACCTAGAAAATCCCTCCTTTCCAGAAGAGTCCACCGCAGGTCAGAAATGCAAATCTTAGGAGAGTGGGCACAGCGGCTGCCTCCCTCTATAAAGTATGGCTCACATCTGGAGAGAATTTCAGAACACCTCTAAAACCTTGCCATTAGTTGCTTAAAGGCAGCTATTACCGAACAGTATATTGAATTAGCTCCACCACCAAAGAAACAACCACATCTAGTACATTGAGCTCACAAGGATAGCATGGAGTTCCAGTGAAAATGATCTCTAAAATGAAGAAATGACACTGTCTAAAATACCAAGAAAGAATGGGAATGACACTGGAATAGGCAGAAATACTTTGTGTGCAAAAGAGGGGGACAAAAGAGATGAATTACAGTTGATTGGGAAATGGGCAGTGACAGAGAAGAAGCTAGTAAAGACAATGAATGTGAAGATGGAGAGTGTGTCATGGAAATCACAGATGGTGCTTCTTGTGCAAGTAGTTAGTCTTTGGCAAGTGATGATAGGAAACCTCAGCTTCCTAAGGCAAGACCTGGCTTTATTGCCTATCTGCACTGAAAGGGAAGGATCTCCTGCCTCAGTTTCCTAAGTTGTGGTATCACTGTCATGCACTACCACATTCCTCTTTGAAACATTATCTTTCATGATAATTATTGATTTTCCACCTTTGACATTGATAGTCTTGCATCTACATTTCTTTTTTTATGGAGGGGAGGGGGTTCTGGTCACGGGGTCTGAACTCTGGGCCTGAGCGTTGTCCCTCAGTTTTCAGCTCAAGGCTAGCACTCTACCACTTGAGCCACAGCACCACTTCCGGCTTCTTTTCTGCTTATGTGGTGCTGAGGAATCGAACCCAGGGCCTCATGAATGAGAGGCAAGCACTCTACCACTGAGGCTACTTCCTAGCCTCCATCTATGTTTCTTGACCTTGGTATAAACATGTCTCTCTTTGGATATAAGGAAAGGAACATAATTCCAACAACTTCCCATACTGAAACACCTACCTTGGGTACTGTTAACTCACTGTGCTCATCTGGCTTCTGTGGAGACTGTCAATTTGCTCTGCTCCTTAAGAGGCCTGCCAGATTCTCAGCTGTGTACTAGAGGAACACGGAGGTGGAGGGTTTAAGATGGAAATGTGAATGAAGGAATTTACTTCACTGAAACTTCTGTTATTTGCCATATTTTTGCTTGTCATGTTTACCTTGCTCAGAGTTTACATTATTTTAATAGTATGATGAAGTAATAACATTTATTTTCCTCAGCATTTAAGTTTAGTTCTTCGTTTTCTTTGAGACAAAGTTCTAAGAAAAAAACAACTAACCTCATGTGCATTTCCACAAATGGATGGTTTCCTTTTCATATTCCCTTGTAAGACAATAATTCTTGGTTTTTGGAAAGTTAGGAAATAGAAATAGACTAAAACTTTAAACAAAATTCATTTATTTGTGATGTCAGTAGGCTTTGGATTTTTAGTCACTAAAATGTGTGTGATTGTGTTCAGTCTGGTCCACTCCAGTGAGAGCATCCTTCTTTACTAAGTTATTAACAAGTGAATGGATTGCCTGACAAAATTTGGAGTTTTTGTTTTTGTTTTCTTGGCAGACCATTAAAACTTTCTTTAGAGAAAATAAAAATCACACTATCTTATCTTCATAGAGTCCACTATGCTTCAGGTAATTCATCTGTAACCTTTAGCACACAATCCAGTATATTTGCTTCTGGATTTATTGGAGCATTCTAGCTGCCACAAACAAGGGAAAATATGCAGCCAGTGTTCTCTGGGTCTGGATTACTTCCCTTAATGTAATGTTTTCCCAGTCTTTCCATGTTGTTACAAACTGTAGTCTATCGTGCTCTGTGATGGATGAGTGGGATATCTGTGTTTGTGTGTGCATGTGTGTGCAGATGTAAACTTATACATATATACTACATTTGAGTGTTATCTGGGTATTGGAAAGTGAGAGACATGAGCCTTATCAACAGTCTTGAGTCTTGTTACCCTTGTGCATGGCCTGAGGTGACAACAGCTGATAGGCTATGAGGCATAGAAAGAGGATGTTTCTCTCACCATCAACTTTAAGGTAGATATTGAGCTCAGCTTTCTCTAACCACGGGTCTTCTATTGTAGTAATCCAGCTAAAGATTCAAAGAAACTATTTTATTTTATTTTATTTTTATAGTCCTGCATCTCTAATTCTCACCAGGGCACTGTCCCTGACCTACATTTTGCTTAAGGCTAGCACTCTACCACTTGAGCCAAAGTGCCACTGCTGGCTTTTTCTGGGATTAACTAGACATAAGAATCTGCCTGTGTTGGCCTTGAACTGCAATCCATAGATTTCAACTCCTGAGTACCTAGGTTCACAGGCATGAGACACCAGTGCACAGCTAGAAACTATAATGGGAGTATCCATTATATACCTCCACCTATCTTTGGAAAGATTTTCTAGCATGTTCTGACAAGACCAATGTTAACTACTAATCACTAAGAAAATAATTCTTGACACACTCATTACTACAAAAGAAATCATTGAGCTAATCTCCATAATATGATGCAACATTGTATAACTCTTACATATAATACTCCCAATTTATCTCATTCTTGGATCTTCAAACCAACTTCTAATAAATATGAACATTTGTATGTGTAAAAGCGAGTGCATGATTTTGACCTGTGACTTAAGAAAATAGAACCTTGGGTTGGGAATGTGGCTTAGTGATAGAGTGCTTGCTTAGTATGCATGAAGCCTTGAATTTGATTCCTCAGTACCACAAAAAAGCCAGAAATGGTGCTGTGCCTTAAGTGGTAGAGCACTAGCCTTGAGCAAAAGAAGCTCAGGAGCAGTGCCCATGATCTAAGGTCAAGCCCTTGGACTGGCAAAAACAAACAGGACTAGAATAAAATGGGAACTCTTAATCTTGTTTGCACTTCTGAACTTTATAACTTGTAAAATATAATTTTAGCAAATTAGATTTGTTTAAAAATTGAAAACCTATATTACATGCTATCTAATATATGTGTTTGAAAATATAATTGATACCAATGAACCCATATTCTTTGAATAACATACTAATCAAACTTATATGCACCTTTGAAGAAGCAAATTTAAAACTTGGAAATTATTTGAAGAACTGAGACTTGGAGGATCTTCTACATTCTCAATATACCTTATTATGAACAGGAACACTTAATGTAGAAAGCAAAAAAATAGTGGTTCTCTGAAAGGAAGATTAGTAATATTTACCATTGAAAAAATAATTCAGGTAAACACAAACAGCACCCCAATTGAGTGCTCTTAGGGACTAAAAAAGGTACCTCATTCCCTGGATTGTGAACAAGCATTCTGAAATGTATAGCGACAGATAAATAATATTATTAATGATTACCATTTGGTTTATTCATCTACAGGAAATTTCATTCCATCTAGTTCTTTATATTGAACAAACATTCAAATTACTAAACTATACACAATGTTTCAAAGTTTACATTTTATGAAAATGAAGTGAAACAATATTGGTGCCCAATGAATGTGAGATGATGAGTTTTAAAGGGTTTCATATATCTTAAGACATTTGACTTACATAAATGGTCTGGGAGTATTTAAGATAAATGGATAAGTAAAAATCTTTAAAAACAAATCACGCCACTGGTAGCTGCAGATCAAACAATTACACATAAAGAATTCTTTTTTAAAAGACTGAAAATGGCTCATCAGAATACTTGATGAAATTCATATTAGAGGCCCATTTCTTCCAATTCTATTACTGATGTGTCACTTCAATATGTGAATCCATTTATTGAAAGCATTTGTCCCTTCTTTTTGAATTTAATTCTAGGAGTCTCTACGCTCCTTGTTCTTGGTGAATAGCATCTTTTTTTATGTTAAAGGTCAGGACAATGGTTGGGGGGTCTTTGTAGTTATCTGATATGGTAAAGATAGAGCCATCAACTACATCATCTCAAAACTGTTGAAAGTCACAGTGGCTGTGATCCTGGGAAGCACAGGTCTATCTAAGTTTACAGGAAAGCCTGGAGATATCTTCATTTGAACACATTCTCTAAGCTTGATAAAGGGCTTGAAGGGAGCTATCACTTCTGTAACATTCAATAATTCACTACCTAAGGGAAATTCATGACTGATGGCAATTGTGACTTCAAATATCTTCTTATTTTCTTTGAATACCAGTTCTCTTCCTGGATGAGGAGCTTGTCCACTTCCAGCAGATCTATGCTCCTACTGTGTAATAGTGCTCTGAGGGACTGTTTTGGAATGGGGTAAAAATTCTGTTCCATTGAGCACTGTCTCAGCCCCATAGGCTGAGGAGAGTGGGAGGAGGTGGGGATGGCAGGGAGATGACTCCTTCTTCTAATACAGGCAAGGCTGCTCTGAAAAGAAGTCAGAGGATCCCTCTAGAGATTAAATGTCCACAATTAGCCAAGCAGGAAGTACCTCAGCAGGGCTGAGTGAAGGAGTGATTCTAGCGGGAGCCATGACCCTGGGTCTTGGTCTGGCGCAGCCATCAGCTCTGTCTTCTGCAGCTACTCCAGCTATTTCTCATGAAGCTCCAGTGTAGCCCAGCAGCTGCATGTCTGCTTCCAGCAGTGCCCCAGCTCCCCAGTCCTTCTTTGCTAAGGCACCAGAGCAGACCATGCACCGCTACAAATACAACATGCAGGAGATCATACCCTTGAAGCCCAGTATTCCCCAGACAAAGCCCCTATTCCCTGGGCTACAGCCCCAGCTTCAGCTCCAACTCCACCGGATAAGAAGGGACCTGATGCTCCCCCCTATAACTCAGGTCAGATTTGTCACTTCACTAGCCCAGGAGGGGCTGTAAGAAAAGATCCCATATTGGGGAAGGCAGCAGATGAGACAGTTCATCTGCAGCCCAGTTCTGGCTCCCAAATTTTTGTGGATTTGGGGGTCTGTTGAAAAAGGTGGCCTGTAATTTTCTGGCTAGAAAGTTCATTCCTTCTCCATTCATAAAGTGTTTGGTGATTCCCAACTTGCCACTGATTACTGGGTATAGACTGGCAATCTAGGGATGCCCTTGCTGGTGGTTCAAGGCAGAGGCTTTCAGGGAAAAAGGACAAAGCTGCTCTTCCTGTTATGCCTGGCCCTTGTCCCTGCTTGACCACCTTCTACCCTGAGAGAATCCCACACCGTGTTTGTTGCTATGAATGGGTCTGTTAACCAGGTCCTTTACCTTGTGTTTACTCTGAAATTGGAGAGAAGTTGAGCCAAAGCTGCCCCTATCAAAGCTTGCCCCCACCCCATTTTGCCTGCCATTCATGGTATTGCAGGTTTGCCTTGGCAATATGTATATTGCCCTCTCTCTCTCTCTCTCTCTCTCTCTCTCTCTCTCTCTCTCTCTCTCTCTCTCTCTCTCTCTTGCTCGCTCACTCTGCATCTCTCCATTTCTCTTTTGCCTTTATTTTATTTACACTACTATGTATATACTATATCTGTATAGTATAGATATAGTATATACTTGTATATAGTATATATAGTATATGCTATATATATATATACTATATATATGCTATATATATACTATATACATAGCAGTGTACATATACTATTATAAATTTTGTGTTTTGTAACTTTGTAGCATATTAAGTAAGGTTGTGTTTATGCTTTGCTGGGTACAATAAAGATATTCTATTGAATAAACCTAGCATTAGAATGCAAAGAATACATGTCTTCTGTTACATTTTTCCTTTATTCATGCTTTCCCTGATTTTTTGAAAAATATCCTCCTCACTGAAATATTCTTTTGTTCCTTGATTATAAAATGAGTCCATTCTCCAGATAGAAGTCTACCGATAATTTTCCTATTCTTTCTGTTTTTATCTTCTTGAAAAATCCCTCCAATTTGGGCACATGTGAAAGAAATGAAGTTGATTGATAAAGTTGCAGAATATCACTGTTCATTAAAATGTTAACCTCTTATAAATACGTTAGAAACAATAACAAGAAAGTTAAAAAAAATACTTGTGTCCCTATCTTGGGGTTTATTTTGCTTAACATCATCTTATCTGGTTGTATGTACATAGGTTTGACCTTTTTTGCTTGTCCCAGATATATACTAGTCATTGCAAATAAGGGAAACAGTGGACCCTATGTTTCTTTGAGGCTGGTTTACTTCCCTTAGTATAAATTTTTCCAAGCCTTTCTGTACCATGTGATTTTTTTCTTTGTCTGTTCCTCCTCCATGGTATAACCCATGTATTCACTGTTTTTCTTGTCGATACTCTGCATCTTGTATATATAATTCTATAATTTGGGAAGGGAAAATGCTTAAATAGGCATATAGGTTGATCCATTGTAACAATGAGATGTACAAGACACTATGTTGAAAACTGAACTTTACCATTTATGGGGGGTGTGGGGAATTGTAGTTGTGGAGGTGGGAGGGGAGGGATGGTAGGGGAAAAACAAAGCAGGAGGCAACAATGCTTGATAGGAAATATACTCATTACCTTGCTCATGTAACTGTAACCCCTCTGTACAGAATTTTTACAATAAAAAGCATATTTTAAGAAGTCAACCTTTTGTTTCAATTGTCTATCAATAAAAATGATTCAGAGGCTGCTGCTTCCCCATTGAAGATGAAGCTCAAATGCTTTCATTGGCACTTCATGTTAGTCAAGTATGTGAGAGTTATTTCAAACCTGACATTGAAATCTTGTGTATTTTACATTCATCAGAATGCAGAATTAGGAAAAAGAAGCATTCAACTTTGAAAATAACAGAGAAGTTCTAGATAAAAGTCACTGAGAAATTGCAAGATTTTCAATAACAGAGGTAGTACCACATCTGGTTTTTACTAGGGATAAGTATCATGGATTCTTTTGCCCTGGCTGGGTGAAAAAATTAATCCTCACGGGGCTGGGATGTAGCTCAGTGGCAAAGCGCTAGCCTAGCAAGTGCAACGTCCTGAGTTTGATCTCCAGAACCAAAAAAGAAAAGACAAAAAAATACAGTTAAAAAAAACCCAAACAAAAAATTAATCCTCACATCTCATCTTCCTAAGTAATCTTTACCACTCAGAGTGAGAATCGAGATTAGAGTTTGTTTTCAAGACTAGTGCTCTACCGGTTGAGCCACAGTTCCATTTCTGGCTTTTTATTAGAGATGTGTCATGGATTTTTCGCACAGGATGGCTGCAAACCTTAATCCTCAAATCTTAGCATCCTATGTAGTCCTTACTACTCAGGGTCAGATAGAGTTTGTGTCTGACCATTTGGTTCAAGACTAGTGCTCTACCACTTGAGCCACACTTCCACTCCTGGCTTTTTTCCCTGGTTAATTAGCGAGAAAAATCTCATGAAATTTAATACCTGGGTGGTATTTTACCTCGATTCTAAAATCTTAGCCTCCTGAGTAGCTAGTGTGAGCCACCACTGCCTGGTTCTACACTTGGTCCCTAGCTTCAGGCCCCTGCTCTTCACTCCCTTGATATTATTGGTGGTGTCCTCGTTTCAGATTTCAATTGAGCTTAGTGTCCTGCGTCATTCAGTCTCTGGTTCCAGGAATCTATAGCCAGGCTGTTATGACATCTAGACTAACCATAAAGCAATAAGCCTGGGATAAACAGCGTGGTGTCCAAGCCTGCGGCTTCTTACATCTGTCACTGGGCGAATGATCCCAGGACTCATTTAATGCCACTGCCTTCTTGGAGGCCTCCTAGCTTCCTTACGATCTGACTGCAGGCATGTCATGACCTGGGGTGCAGGGCACTAAGGTTTCTCCTTCATTCCACTGCCATAAATGGGACTTTCAGAAGTCACTTCTCCCTTTTGAATCTTCATTTCACAGAAATTGTGCTTAAAACCCTGCATTCTGATCCTTCCTTCTTCTGGATCTTTGCCTATCTAGCAAGTTTGAGCTTTCTTCTGGTCTCAGAAAAGCCAGATGTTCATGCCAACAATTGTACTGATTCAACACCCAGTGACATGGGGGCCCTCTCTACTCCTCCACTTATGCCAGGCTCAAAGGTCTTTCGTACCTAGCATGCATCTTGATTCCTAGGAACCCAGGGCTATGATTTCCCTGAAGAGCCATGGGCTTAAAAACTTTGATGGAGTTAGGCACCAGTAGATCACATGTATAATCTTAGCTACTAAGGAGGCTTTGTTGTAAGAATCAAGGTTCAATTCAGGTTGAACAAGAGTCAATAACACTCCTCTTACAATACCACTGCATTCCAAGACGTGAAACCCCCAAAGATTCAAACAAACTAGAGATGTTCTCATTGTGTGTGGGGACTAGCCTTTCTATGAGCGTATTCCTGAGGGCTCCTCTTGATCCAGGAGCCTTGGAAGGGGCAAAAGCTTCCTCCAGCAGCAGGCTTATTTCCTGTCTATGACCAGCATAGGCCACATCCTCTAGCAAGCAGAACCTCCTTGTCCAAGTTGGGAGAGCTGCTGTCCCCAAGATATCTGCTGGGGAGATGCTAGGCAGCTTCATGTGCCTGTGGGTGAGTGGAACCATGGATTCTGCTAGTCCATCCAGCAAGGCTTCATCCAGAAGTCTATCTAGTGCCCAGCCAGCAGAGCCTGGTATCTCCTTGGGTTCCAGCATCCCTACTCTGCAATGTTAGGGAACCCACAGAGCCCACTGTGATGTCTTCGCACTCCAGTTTCAACATTCCATTGCCAGCCACCAGCCTGTCCTTTAACTGTGGGCCTTGGCAGTTTTACCCTCAATAGCATGGGACATTTCCAGATAGCAAGCAAGTCTAGATCTTCATTTGGAACCCTGAAGACTACTAATATAGGCTCATCGCCTGCCCCCTGACAACCTGGACAGCCTGGCCCTCCCAGCTCCATTTTCCAGCATGTGCTTAGGGGCCTTCGGAGCTCGGCTTCTGCTCCCTACAACTACACATGTCTCCTGGAAAGAGCCCTTGAACCTGTTGCGCCCCAGAGGTCAGGCCACAGTGAGGTCTCTCTGCCCCCAGCCTGGCTCCTAGCACAACCACAATCAGGGCAGCACTCCCGGGCTCCACTGCAGACCTCTGACTTGGGTCAAAAAAGTTCCTGTGCTTGTGCAGTCCACAGTCAGCAGTCGGTAGTCCTGGAACAGGGGCATCTACTAAGGCCACTCCAGAAGAACTTTTGCACCAAGCAGGTTGATTTTGGAGCAGCTCCTCTTCCAATTGCAGGCCTGGTGTCCATTGAAGCAGAACATGACACTGCAAAAGATCACAGTGCACAATAGAAGAACCTGACAAGCAATGGTCCTGTGCTCAGAAACCTGACAGAGACAGTAATTCAGAGAGAGAGTAAGGCTAGATTGTACCTGCTTCAATATCCTTGCCAAGAAATGTTTATTTTCACCAAGATATAAAGAGGAAACTTCTAACTCTATCTCTGACAAAGTAACTTGTACGAATCTAGACTTCCATAAACAATCACAAAAATAGAAGGTATGTGAAAAATAAATATATGTATGTAAATATATATATAATACAAATATGTAGGAATATATATTTATATTAGCGTATTCACATATACAATGTGAATATGTATATAATGTATGTATGTATAATGTATATTTATGTGTATATATCTATAAATATAATGTACAGGAGAGAAAAACTGCATAGTATTTGGAGGAATAATTACCAAAATCTTCCCAATTTTCATTAAAAGCATGAACCCTTATATGCAGGAATCTAGCAGCTCAACAAAAGTCAATTAGCATAATCCCATAGATCCACACTAAAACACATTCTAATTAAATACTCAAAGACAGCAATCCTCACAAAGCACAGAGACACAACTCCTCACACACAAGTGATCTTCAATGATATTAAGACCAATTTTTCATTAGAAAAAAGAGTATTAGGCAGCAAGGGCAACAAATTCAAAGTGCTAAAAGAAAAGGACATATCTAACACCAACCTTTCTTTTATAACATTCCCCCCACCCCAGAGATAGGGGCCGAACTCAGGGCCTTGTACTCACCAGGCAGGCACTCTTCCATTGAGCAAAATCCCCAACCTTACAACTACCCTTTCTAAAACAAAACAAAACAAAAAATATATTTCTTCTAAAAGTGAGAGATGCTAAATACTGAAGGCTCAGGCCTATAATCCTAACTACTTGGAAGCTGAATTGTGAGGATTGTGGCTCAGAACCAGCCTGGACCTTGTCCCTTCAGGAGTAAATTGTGGGAGACAGGTGTCCTTAAGAAGGATGGAGGGGAGTTCCGGGAAGATGGCGGAGGAGAAGCTGGAATCTGAACAAGCTCTCGCATAGAAAGCAGCTTTAGAGTTCCAGTGAACAGTCCTAAGCCAGAGAATCACACCAAGTGTGCCATCACAGGACAGAGAGTTAGACAAGAGAGGGGAAGCCAAGGCAAGTGGTCGCCAGCAGCCGCCACGGCGGCGGCGGCGGCGACAGGGTCGCAAGCGGCAGAGACCACAGCCGGGGGCCATACCTGAGCGCTCACACAGAGAGTCCGGGACGAAGGAGCCAGACGCAGCGGCCGAGCGGATTCTACTCAACACCAGCAAGAACCAACAAAGAGCGGACATCTTCACCCTGCAGCTTGCAGACCAGAGACGACCCAGGATCCAAGACTCAGCGTGAGTACAAGCCCGACATCCTCACTCCTCAGGGAGCAGAGGAAGGAAGGCCACCCCTCCCCCCCCAGCACCGGTGATCTCCATCTTGGATACCGACAAAGCTCGGAGTTGCTGCTAGCTTCAGCTCAGGCCTTGGAATAAAATGAGTCATTTAGCAGGTCACAAGAACTTAACGCCGAAGTGACCTGCCAGACTCAGCTCCATCCAGGGAAAAGTCACCCAGCACAGGCGCCAGCCTAGCCTCACTGGGTAACCAGAGCCAGAGGCTGCCCCTCCCTCTAGCAGCCACCACAATCAATTGAAAAACAGAAACCCTGAGAATGGCTCCAGGCTGGGCGCTGTGAGTTATCACAAAATAGCCCCAGGGAAAAGCTACTGTTTGCTGAAAGGCCTCAACTCCACCCAGAACCTAGCCTCATCACCACATCCCCCTCTTTTGTGACTCTCAAAGCAGACCACCCTCCCAGAAAACTAACCTGGGAGGGGGATCTCAAAATCTTGGGTAAAGCAGAGCATTTTTCTGCCTCTTCCAACCAACTGACTTAAGAAACCAATCAAGCCACAGGACCTCAAGCTGACCAGAGACTCCAAGAGACTGGTTGCAGACAAAAGGGAGATACAGGATTCTTCCCACTCCTCCCCCCCCAAAAACAAAAAAAAAAAAAAAAAAAAAATCAAAAGACTTTTTTTTTTTTTCTTCTTTTTTTTTTCTTTTTTTTTTTTTTTTCTCTTTTTTTTCTTCTTCTTCTTTTCTTTTTTTTGCTTGTTTTTTGTTTTTTGTTACCTTATATATATATATATATATATATGTATATAAATTTTTTTCCCTTCTAAAACTTTTATCAATCTTTAATTTTTGCCTCTTCTGAAAAAATAATTGTTTTCCAGTAACTTTTTTTTCTCATCTTATAATTTTTATTTCAGAATTACGTGAATGAGAGTTTTCCTTTCTTTTCTTGTCTTCTTTCTCTTTTTCTTTCTTTCTTAATTATCTTTTTGTTTTTTATCTAGCTCTACTGAACTTCTGATCTTTTCTTCTCCCTTAAAGCTTTTCACATCTCCTCAATGTCCTTCCCCTCCTCTGAACATATTCACATTCCTCTCTAAATAGACGGTCTTTTAACCTCTATAATATCATTAATTTTTACGTTTCTATTCTTTTTCTGGTCTCTCTTTATACCCCTTTCCGTCTCTTCTTTTTCTCTCTCTCTCTACTTGCATCCTACCCAACCCATTTCCTGCACTGTGAGTAGGACATAGTTAACTCTCCTTGTGCCTCCCCACACCAATCTATTCCTATTTTTTACCCACATCTCTCACTAATCCTAATAATTTCTGGTTTTCCAAATTCTTTTCTGCGGTTCGAAGTCCTTTAACATATAGTTGTTTGATGTTGAATAGATGTATCTGTTGAACTAGATTGTATCTGTAGACTATTGACTGTACAAATGCAAACTTTGGTTGATGGTTGCCTTAAGATAGTGTTCTAGCACAAAACTGGTGCAATCTTTATCTCAAATGGGCCGAGTAAGCCGGAAAAACACAAGAAAAATGGCAAATTCGGGTATCTCAATTCCCAACCTTGATAATCAGGGATTAGAACAGATAAAGAATAACCCAGAGGAGAGTTCCCAAATAGCTCTACAAACACTAATAGCAAACATGATAAATGAGAAGTTTGACAATGTACAAAGGACTCTGTATGAGCGTGATAGGGAGAGAGAGGAGGCATCCCAGAAGTTTATACAGGAATATCATAAGCGTGAGGAAGCTTCTCAAAAACTGATACAGGATTTGCATGAACAACTTGAGAATACTCAAAGAGAAAGGGAGGAATGGCGTGAGCAGGCAGAGAACACTCAAAGAGAACTGCAGGAATCCCACAGAAGGGAGGAAACTAATCAAAGAGTAATTCACGAATTAAGAGACCAGGTAGAGAATACACAAAGATCACTAAAGACATTCATGGAATCCATTAACAAAGAGCTGAAGGAAGTCAGGGAGACCACAAAGGGAATGTTGAATGGATCCCAACAGAAGGAATGGGAGTCCAAAGAAACCATAACCAATCAACTAAGTGATTTGAGAACAAACACTGAACACCAAATTAAGGAAGTAAAGAAATTCATACAAGACCTAAAACAGAGCTTCAACAAAGAACTTGAAGCCATCAAAGCTGACCAAGTAGAAGGAAAAGAGATAAAAAACAAAGTAGAGAGTCTTGACAGCAGGTTAGACCATGCAGAAGATCGAATCTCAGGGATTGAAGACAGCCTAGATATTATAGAGAAAGAACATACAACCATCCAAGACAAGTCCAAGAAATATGATAGGTCTATCCAACACCTGGAGGACACCATCAGAAGGCCCAATTTAAGGATAATGGGTGTAGAGGAGCACCTAGAAACAGAAGTTAATGGTCTAGGAAATTTGTTTAACAGGATCCTAGCAGAGAACTTCCCAAACATACAAAAAGATAGGCCTATTCAGATACAAGAAGCTTTTAGAACCCCAAATAGACCAGACCAGAATAGGACATCCCACCGTCACATTATAATCCACACAGGATCAACCCAGACCAAGGAAAAGATCCTTAAAGCTGTCAAGGAGAAAAGATTAATCACCTATAAAGGGAAACCAATTAGAATTACCTCAGATTTCTCAGCAGAGACAATCAAAGCAAGAAGAGCCTGGAATGACGTATGCCATGCCCTAAAAACAAACAACTATCAACCAAGAATACTGTACCCAGCTAAACTCTCCTTCATAACTGAAGGCCAAATAAAAACCTTCCATAGCAAAGAAAAATTGAAACAATACATCTCCACCAAACCAGCCCTGCAAAAGATTCTTAAAGATGTCCTACACATAGAAAACCAACAAGAACGCAACAAAGGCCAAGAAACTGCACACAAACGGAGAATCCAAGAACCTTAGGAAGAACCCAGTTTTCACAGCCCCCAAGAAGGTGGATAACATGGCAGGAACTCCCAAATACCTCTCAGTCCTATCTCTTAACGTTAACGGACTGAACTCTCCAATTAAGGGACATAGACTGTCTAGTTGGATTAAAAAACAAGACCCTTCTATCTGCTGCCTGCAGGAGTCACATCTTGCCCGTAAAAACAAACATATTTTCAAGGTTAAAGGCTGGAACAAAATCTACCAAGCAAACGGCCCTCATAAACAGGCGGGAGTTGCAATCCTAATATCAGATAAAATAGACTTCAAATTAAAATTCGTGAGAAGAGATAAAGAAGGTCGCTACATACTAATTAAAGGATCTCTCCTTCAGGAGGATATTACAATTCTAAATATCTATTCGCCAAACAATGGAGCACCCAAATTTATCAAAGAAACACTACTTTCCCTCAAATCCCAGATAGATCCAAAGACATTAATCGTTGGGGATTTTAACACACCACTCTCCCCACTAGATAGATCAACTCGGCAAAAACTCAACAGAGAAACCGCAGATCTAAACAGCTGCATAGATCAACTAGACTTAACAGACATTTACCGAACATTTCACCCAGCAGCATCAGAATACACGTTCTTCTCAGCAGCACATGGAACGTTTTCTAAAATAGACCACATTTTAGGCCACAAAGCAAACTTGTCTAAATTCAGAAACATTGAAGTTATACCTTGCATTCTCTCTGACCACAAGGGAATAAAATTAGAACTCAACACCAAAAGCCACCAAAGAAAGTCCGGTATCACATGGAGGCTGAACAACACACTACTGAATCATGAGTGGGTCATGGAAGAGATTAGAAAGGAAATTCAAATGTTCATGCTATTCAACAAAAATGAACACACAAATTACCAGCTCCTCTGGGACACAGCAAAGGCAGTACTCAGAGGAAAGTTTATAGCTCTGAGCTCCTACATCAACAAATTGGAGAGATCGGAAACTAACAATTTAATGACACATCTAAACCTCCTTGAAAAAGAGCAGCAAGATAAACCCCAATCCAGTAGACGGAAAGAAATAATCAAAATTAAATCAGAATTAAATGAATTAGAATCCAAAAAAACTATAGAAAGAATCAACAAAACAAAGAGTTGGTTCTTCGAAAAACTTAACAAAATCGACAGACCCTTAGCAAACCTTATCAGAAAAAGGAGAGAGCACACCCAAATTAATAAACTCAGAGATGAGAATGGAAACATCACCACGGAAACAACCAAGATTCAGAACATTATAAGGGAATACTTCTCAAAACTTTATGCTAATAAGTTTGAGAACTTGACAGAAATGGACCTTTTCCTAGCAAATATTGACATGCCAAAACTAAACCAAGATGAGTTAAACCAGCTTAACAGGCCCATATCAAGCATCGAAATAGAAACAGCAATAAGAGACCTCCCAGCTAAGAAAAGTCCAGGACCAGATGGTTTTACAGCGGAATTTTACAAGGCCTTCAAAGCAGAGCTCACACCAATACTCCTCCAACTCTTCAATGAAATTGAAAGAGAAAGCTCACTACCAAACACATTCTATGAAGCCATCATAACCCTCATCCCAAAACCAGGCAGGGACTCATCAAAGAAAGAAAACTATAGACCCATTTCTTTGATGAACATTGATGCAAAACTTCTCAACAAAATTTTGGCCAATCGACTTCAACAATTCATCCAAAAAATCATACACCATGATCAAACAGGATTCATTTCAGGGATGCAAAGCTGGTTCAATATACGCAAATCAATTAATATTATTCATCACATCAACAGGAGCAAGAATAAGAACCACATGGTTATCTCAATAGATGCAGAAAAAGCATTTGACAAGATCCAACACCCCTTTATGATGAAGGTTCTGGAAAAATTAGGAATCCATGGAACATTCCTCAATACAATAAAGGCTGTATATGACAAACCTACAGCCAGCATTATACTCAATGGTGAAAAACTAAAGCCATTTCCTCTTAACTCAGGAACAAGACAAGGATGCCCACTCTCTCCACTTCTCTTCAATCTAGTATTAGAATGCCTAGCTACAGCAATAAGGCAAGATGCAGACATAAAGGGGATCCAAATAGGGAAAGAAGAAATAAAACTTTCCCTCTTTGCAGATGACATGATCTTGTATTTAAAGAATCCCATAGACTCCACTCCCAAATTACTCAAGCTGATTCAAAACTTTGGCAAAGTAGCAGGTTATAAAATTAACCCCCAAAAATCAATGGCTTTTCTATATGCCAACAATGAGAAAAGTGTGGCTGAAATTAGGAAAGCAACTCCATTTGTAATAGCCCCACAAAAAATAAAATACCTAGGAATTAACTTAACCAAAGAAGTGAAGGACCTCTATGATGAAAACTTTAAAATCTTGAAAAAGGAAATCAACACAGAACTTAAAAAATGGCAAAACCTCCCATGCTCCTGGATTGGCAAGATTAACATCGTGAAAATGGCAATACTTCCCAAGGCTATCTACAAATTCAACGCGATACCTATCAAAATTCCACCCTCATTCTTCAAGGAAATAGAGGAGGCAATCCAAAAATTCATATGGAACAATAAAAGACCCCGAATAGCAAAAACGCTCCTCAACGGAAAGAACACTGCTGGAGGAATATCAATACCAAATTTCAAACTCTACTATAAAGCCATAGTAATCAAAACAGCTTGGTATTGGCATAAGAACAGACCTCAGGACCAATGGAATAGAATTGAAAACCCAGAAATGAACCTACAGACCTATAGCCATCTAATCTTCGATAAGGAAGCTAAAACAATAGAATGGAAGAAAGACAGCCTCTTCAGTAAATGGTGCTGGCAAAATTGGTTAACTACATGTAGAAAACTAAAGCTAGATCCTTATATATCACCCTGCACCAGAATCAACTCCAAATGGATCAAAGACCTTGAACTCAAAGCAGACACTCTGAAAACATTACAGGATGGAATAGGAGAAACCCTAGGTCTCCTTGGCTCAGGTCGAAATTTTCTGAATAGAGACCCGGAAGCACAACAAATCAAAGAAAGGTTGGACAAATGGGATTGCATAAGATTGCAGAGCTTCTGCAGGGCAAATGACATAGCTGGCAAGATCAATAGAAAGCCCACCGATTGGGAGAAGATCTTTACTAGCCATACAACGGACAAAGGTCTCATATCAAAAATATACTTGGAACTCAAAAAATTAAACCACCCAACAACAAATCCTCAAAGAAACAACTGCCCAATAAATAAGTGGGCGAAAGACTTAAAGAGAAGCTTCTCTGAAGAAGAAAGAAGGATGGCCAATAGACACATGAAGAAATGTTCAACATCCCTAGCCATAAAAGAAATGCAAATCAAAACAACATTGAGATATCACCTCACTCCAGTTAGAACAGCAAAAATCAAGAACTCTAATAACAACAGATGCTGGAGGGGATGTGGACAGAAAGGAACCTTACTTCATTGTTGGTGGGAATGTAAACTTGTTCAACCACTTTGGAAAGCAGTATGGAGGTTCCTCAAAAGACTTCAAATAGATCTCCCCTATGATCCAGCAATCCCACTTTTGGGCATTTACCCAAATGTTTACAATCAAGACCACACTAAAGCTACCAGCACAACTATGTTTATTGCAGCATTATTTACCATAGCTAAGACATGGAACCAACCCAGATGCCCCTCAGTAGATGAATGGATCAAGAAAATGTGGTATATATACACAATGGAATTCTATGCCTCCATCAGAAAGAATGACATTTCCCCATTTGTTAGGAAATGGAAAGGTTTGGAAAAAATTATATTAAGTGAAGTAAGCCAGGCCCAAAGAAGCATAGGTCCCATGGTTTCCCTTATTTGCAATATCTAGTATAGGTATGAGTCAAGCGGAAAAGGCCAGATAATGTGATGTTAGGAAAATGAACCCTTAAATATGTATTTTAATGTTTTCGTTTCTTTCATGCATGTATTTCTAATGCATTTATAAGATTATTCCTTTATTGCTTTGTATGTCCCTCCCCCACAGTGTAACCCCCGCTTTCACTATATTTGATATCAGTATATCATGTGGAGGAGATGGGGACAAACAAATCGTTTAAGGATTCAGGTGGACCTGTTGCAACAATGAGAAGTACAAAATGTCATGTCAAAACCAGCTTTACAATTTCGGTGTGGGGGGGGGAGGGGGGTATAAATGGATGGGGGGAGGGGGGTAAAATTGGGTGGGGGGAGGGGGGAGGCAGGGAAGGGAAGTGAAGGGTAAACAAAGGAGGAGGCTGCAATGCTTGGTAAGAAATGTATGCATTATTCTGCCCATGTAATTGTAGCCCCTCTGTACAGTATGTTCTCAAATAAAATAAAATACAATTTAAAAAAAAAAAAAAAAAAAAAAAAAAAAAAAAAAAAAAAAGAAGGATGGAGGACTTGTGCTGTGTCATTCCTGGAACAAGTCATAGGATAAGGTGGCCATCAAGAATGGAGGCTATTGGCTAGTGTCTCCACAGAAGCAATTTGTAAAATGCAGGAGTGCTCTCATAGGTCAGAGGACATTGACCACTGTCTTAGTGGTTTCAAAAATTCCATGAAAATAACCATAGCAACCTCAAGTCCTCCTGGAATCTCTAGCAACAGTCTTGGAGGCCTAAGAGCTACAGTGTCAATGGTGGCAGGCTGTAATTGGTCCACTTTTTCTCTGACCTCACTTGGTCTGAATCTGGTTTGTTCATTTCCCCCATGATGTCACTATGCACAGTTGTGATTGCTCCATTGTGATAGGTCATGTAGGGTATATAGGAAGCCACTGTGCCCCAACATTTGTCAGTTAACAGTGCTGGGAGCTCTCGCTTGGTAAGCTGCTGGATTAACTCAAAGCTAGATTGATGATCTGTTTGGTTGCAGGTTTTGTTGGTTGGATTTTGGTATTTCTTTTTTACTTTTTGCTGGATTTCCCATTATTTTATTGAGTTAATTTTTCGGAGACTTGCTACCTGCCTTCATAGCAGGAGGATTGCAGAATACAAAGAATCATCTCTGAGCTGCTTGAAGGAGGAGATCATCAAACAATACCAGACAAAAGAACTCCTTGACCAAGTTACCTGAGTGAAACTGTCCCATCACCACTTCACAGACACCGAGATGGCAGTTTAAAATACGTCATATGGGAGAGTTCTCCAGGCATTGAATAGAGAATAAGATGGACATTTTTAAGGCTGGATGGCCCAGACACATCATCAAGTTGTACCTGGTGATGGAGAAAAAAGAGTATGTATATCTCATCATGGAATTGGCCACTAGGGGCTACCTTCTGAAGTCTATCTGAAAATCCCACCACTTATATAAAGTTGAAGCCAGGAGATTCTTCAAACAAATTGTACTAATTACAGCAGAACACAATCGCACATTGAGACCTTAAGCCCAACAATATCCTTTTGGACAGCAAAGGCAATATCAAGGTTAGTTATTTTGGTCTAATCATCTGGTTCTCCCCGGGGCAGTTGCTGACAAATTTATGTGGTGTTGTGCTATTCCATACCCCTGAAATGTTCCTGCAAGAAAGAAATGATGGCTGGAACTGGCTTCACACCTGTAATCCTACCTACTCAGGAGGCTGAGATCTGAGGATTATGGTTCATTGCCAGCCCGGTCAGAAAAGTCTGTGATATTCATCTCCAATTATCCACTAGAAAACTGGGAGTGGCACAGTGGCTCAATTGGTAGAGTTCTAGCCTTGAGTTGAATTGCTCAAGGACACTGTTCAAGCCCCACAATTGGAAAAAGAAAATATGCCTACAATGTGGAAATCTGGAGCTTAGGTGTCTTTTTATATTTTGTTATAACAGGAAGATTTCCCTTTGAGGGGAGGATGTTATCCAGGTAGAGTCACTAGTTCTGAGGGCCAAATATGTTGGTCCATATAAACTGTCTGTTTGAGGACAAAATGTAATCTGCCAACTGGTAATTGAGGACCTGAGGGAGAGACAAATATTGAACAAATAATGGAGCACCCATAGCTTAAACAAGTTGCACAATATTCCCTGTGTTCTGATGAGCCAAGACTCAACAAGCTGGAACCCATCATTCTTAAAGTAATGTGTGACATGAGGTACTACCTATATGAGATCCAGGGATCTATACAGGACAGATCATTCAATTATGCCATGGGCATGTACCTTTTAATTAAAGAAAACTTAGGCTGTCCAAGTAAAAAGAGTACCTTCAACAGTGCCACCGTGCCCAACTCTTGCAGATCTTTCCAACTTACCTCTCCCTATAGAAGGAGAGCCAGTTTACTTACCTGGCTTAACCATTACATCTTGTCATCTGAGTTTCAATTGCTTTATAATGTCAAGCAGTCACCTCTGAAGAGAGGCTTAGGTACCACTCTGCCTGCCATTCCCTTCTGTTTCTTGCAGAAGAACCCCAGTCCTAGCACAGTTCCAGGCCAGGATTCTGTGTTGTTTCCCTTGCCTGGTCTTTCTTTTTAAGCAGCAGTGAAAGATTCCTCTCTGGGGAGCCACAATTTGAGATCATAAACTGTCTACTAAGAAGCAGGGCTGGAGGAGGGCGGTTAGCAGAATATTCCCTTCCTTCTGGGTAACCTCATAATTAGACCAAAGTATAATTTAAGGCGGAGATTGGGCAGGGTGGGTGAGGCTAGCGAATAGCTACCACTCTTCTCAGAATATGCTACAGTATTCAGGCCCAGGAGCAGAGCAATTCTCGAGAAAGGGGTGGAGAGTATTATAAGACATCAAAGATAATAGCAGTTGAGAGCACAGGGACCTGTTATTGGGATGTGAAAGATTGCAAGAAGTATACTCAAAAACGAATTATAGGAGGGATAATCCCTATACAGCCAAGGCTGCATAGAGAGATCATGTCTCAATCCAAAGGCTGGCTACTGACGCCAGAGGAACTAATGTTTGCAAGCAATTACAAGTAGGAGATAGTGTTCTACCACTTGAACAACAATGCCACTTCCAGTTTTCTGGTGGTTAAATGGGGATGAGTTTCAGGGACTTTTCTATCTGGACTGGCTTTGACCTACGGTCTTCAGATCTCAGCCTCCCAAGAAGCTAACATTAACAACCTAGGATTACACTCAGGAACAATGCCCAGACCCTGATTTCAAGGCCAAAGACCATACAACAAATAATAAAAAAAGGAAAGTAAAAGGGGACAGTGGGTGGAGAGATTCACCATTCATCAGATGCATGTCAGGTGTGAATGATCCAAAATGTAGGCTAGGAGCAGACAGGGAACCTACCCAAGACACAACTGATCATTTATTTGTGGAAGCCAAGTGAAAAGTCAATAAACCAATATATGAAACAACTATAGAAAGATAAATAGTGCAGGTGAGAGTGCCAGAAAGAGTCCTTGTGAGTCAAGTGCTGGTGGCTAACACCTGTAATCTTAACTACTCAGGAAGCTAAGATCTGACGATCATGTTTCAAAGTCAGTCTCAACAAAAAATGTCTCTGAAATTCTTATCTCCCATGAACTAGCAATAAAGCATAATTGGGATCTGTAGCTCAAATGGTAGAATACTATATTTAAGATTTTAAAAAGATAAGCAACAGTGATCAGGTCCTGATTTCAAACCCGTTCAAACCCCAGAATCCACATACATAGAGATAAGGTTTCTGTGAAGAGGTAGCAGTGAAGCCAAGACCTGTAGATTGAGAGGGAGCCAGCTTTGGGGGCATGTGACAGAGGCAATAGCTAGGGTGAAAGTCTCAGGGCTGGAATAAACCCCATATCAGGAGGAAGTGGTGTGTGGCTGGTTCTGAGTGAGAAAGAGAATGAGGTGAGGTACATCTGAAAAATGGGGGCCAGGTGGGCACTGGTGGTTCACACCTGTAATCTAAGCTACTCAGGAGGCTGAGGATTGAGGATTGTGGTTCAAAGGTAGCCTGACCAGGAAAGTCCATGAGAATCTTATCTCAATAACCAACTCTGAAAAAGCTGGAAGTGGTACTGTGGTTCAAGTGGTAGAGCACTAGCCTTGGGCTCAGGCTCTGAGTTCAAGCCCCAGTCCTCATACTTCAGCTTTCTGAATAGCTAGGATTACATGTCTGAGCCACCACAGACAGGCAACCCTTTATTATATATTATCTAACTTAATGTTTGTGACTTTCCCATTAGGAGGGCTCACTCTGAGCTCATCCTATTCTGGTTCACTTTCAGTCGATGGCCAGGTCAGTTTCCCCTCTGGAACTAACTTGTCTGTGGGAGGAGGATAAAGCCCCTGAAGCCCCTTCCCTTGTTGGGTGTATCCTATATTGTAAGAGTGATGAAACAGGTCCAAGATTAAAGCTGGGCTCCTAAGGTGGAGTTCCTATTGTGGGCAACCTGGACTGGTGTGCAACTTTGAACAAGTGACTCTGGGAAGATATGAAAAATAACCACACTTAAATCCAATTTTTTTCAAAATCCTCTTGAGAGCTAGAAGAGGAGAGGGGAAGGGAAGATATATTCTGAATAGTTTCCTTCCTGTTGTGACATTGATTGATATATTTTGCTCAAGCAGGAATTACTTCTTATCCTGGGAAGGTCCTCAGTTTACCTTCCTGTGGTTGAGAGTTGTATGAGCTAAAATCCTCAGCTGTCAGCTCTATTTGGGCTACTTGACCCAGAGAAGAGGGCGACCCTTTTTGCAAATTGCTCTGCTCAGAAGGAGGTCCAATTTTCTGATTTTCAATAATGGGGACTAGGTGCTGCTAGAGAAAAGGATGCTATAAAATAGAGTGTGTTTGGAGCTCACACCCTTCAGAGGGAGGCCCAAACTGAGACCTGCTCTGAGGAAAAATCAAGGAACTGAGAGGAAGTTAATATTTTAGGTCATATGGCCAGGGAAGGCCTTTCTGTGGCAGAACTTCTGATCTAGCTGCTGAAAAGATGAACGAATTAAACAAAGTTTATTTTCCTATTGTGTGTGTGTACAAGTACTGGGGCTTGAACTCAGGGTCCCATACACTTGCTTAGCTTTCCTGCAAGGCAGATGCTCTACCACTTTAGCTAAACTTCTACTTTGAAGTTTTTTGCTAGTGTATTGTAGATAGGAGTCTGTCAGAATTGGCTTTCCAGACTGGGTTTGAACATGGATCCTTAGATCTCAGCCTCCTGATAAGCTAGGATCAAAGACAGGAACTATTAAGCATTCAGGTCCACACAAAGGTGTAGAAGAAGTTTCCAGAGAAGAGAAGAACAAATTTGCAAAGGCCCTGCCTGATTTGTCAACTTGTTGGATATTGTTTATTGATTTATTTTTGAACATGGGGCTTGAACACTGGGCCGGAGCACTTTCTTTCAGCTCTTCAGCTCAAGTCTAGCACTCTACCACTAGAGCCACAGAACCACTTTGGATTTTCTGGTGGATAATTTGAGATAAGAGTTTCACAGTCTTTCCTGCCCAACCTGGCAATCCTCAGATCTCAGCCTCCTGAGTAGCTAGGATTACAGGCATGAGCCACCAGTACCTGGCTGGATATTTATTTATATAGGAATACAGCAATATCCTTGTAAATAGGATGAAAAATATTTAAGTTGGTCACTCCATATGAGCCTCACTGGCTTTAAGTTTTCTCTTTGATAGTTAATATGAAGGAAAGCCACAGGGGGATTCACCTCAGTTTATTATAAAAGGATGTCTCTGGCGTGTTTTTACAACAGTGTGCACAATGTAAAAGATAATAATGTTATTCATGACATTATTCACAGTAGTAGAAAGGTAGAAAACCAAATGTCTCTTGATGGGTAAACAAAATGTGGTATAACCAGCCAAGGGAATATTATTCAATCTTAAAAAGGAATGACATTCTGACCATGCTACAAAAAGAATGAATCTTTAAAATACTGTGAAATAAACCATATTAAAAATAAAAACTATATTTATGATTCTACATATATAAGGTACCAAAACATAGTCAAATTTGCTGGCTACCAGTGGCCCACACTTATAAAACTAGCTACTTATAGGGCTGAGAACTGAGGATGGAGGCTTGAAGCCAGAGTAGAAAGAAATGTTGCTGAAACTCTTATCTCCAAAAAGTGAGATACAGTAGAGGTGAGACTCAACAATAGAACTGTGGAGCACATGGGCAGCAAAGATGGCGTTGGGAGGGGGTTGAGTGGGCAGAGCCCAATTTACTATAGAGCACATGGGCAGCCAAGATGGCGCTGGGAGAGAGTAGAGTGGGCAGAGCCCAATTGATCTTCCGATCAGTGCCTAACCAGCCCATGAAGGCTCAGGTGCATGATAGGGTGTGACCTTGACAGTGATTGGTTCCTCTTCCTCCCTTGCCATGCCACCCGCCCTTTTTGTATTTAATAAGGGCTGCTTTCTGTTAATAAATGAGTTTTCTACCTGCTGGATTTGGCTCCCTGCTGCGTCTGATTGTCTCCTGGGCTGGGGAACGGGCGAGCGCCACACTTACCTTTCCTCAGACCCCATCCATCTTTCGTGGGACGGACGAAGACCCAACATAGAACATCAGCCTTGAACAAATAAGTTTAACATAGAGGGGCTGGGAAAGTGGCTCAGTGGTAGAGAGCTTGCCTTGCATGCCTGAGGCCCTGGGTTCGATTGCTCAGCACCACATAAGCAAAAAGAAAAAAGCCGTTGAAGGGTAAACAAAGGAGGAGGCTGCAATGCTTGGTAAGAAATGTATGCATTATCCTGCCCATGTAATTGTAACCCCTCTGTAAGTATGTTCTCAAATAAAATAAAATATTAAAAAAAAAAAAGAAAAGAAAAAAGCCGGAAGTGGCGCTGTAGCGACCGTCTACTCGACCAGCGAGAAAAAACGACCACCACACCAGGAGTCTTCTCAGATCACGCTTTATTGGAGAGCCTTTTAGTTGTAGGAGAGCTTGGGCGTGAGAGAGCGTGCACCCGAAACACAGCCACTTATATAGGAGAATCGGAACGCGGGTCTTTCTATTGTTGGTCGCCTGCCTTTCACCGTCACCAGGTGTCATGGGATTGGCTGGGGACTCTACCTGGCTCGCGCACGCGCACAGCCCACGCATCCCGCCAAGCACCGTCTGGGGAGGTTACCTTAAAGCTGCAAGGGAGTGGGCGGAGTCTCGCCTCGGCTCCCTACATGGCGCTATGGCTCAAGTGGCAGAGTGCTAGCCTTGAACTGAAGAGCTGAGGGACAGCTCCCAGGCCCAGAGTTCAGGCCCCACGACCGGACCTCCCCCCCAAAAAAAAGTTTAACATCGAATGGAGAATAGAGAAGGAATGATGTGGCCAGTGCAGGTAAGAAAGAGCAGGCTTTCTGTGTGCAAAGGACTTCTTGGTCAACAGCACTGTGACAGAACACACAAAGACAGTACTAGGCTGAGAAGTAAGGACAAGGAAGACAGGAGAGTTGATTACCCGTTTTTTTTTGTTGTTGTTGTATTTGTTTTTCCCAGTACTGGCACCTGGACTCAGGGCCTGGGTGCTGTTCCTGAGCCTCTATATGCTTTGGGCTAGTGCTCTATCACTTGAGTCACAGAACTTCTTCTTTTTCTGAGTAGTTTATTGGAGATAAAAGTGTCATGTCATGGGCCTTCTTGTAAGGCTGTCTTCAAATGGAGATTAGTCTTCAGATTTTAGCCACTTGTGTTGTATTCCAATTTAAATTGTAGTATTCCAATTTCCCAGGAAGATATGACAGCACTCAGGCAATTTGGCTGGAAGTTCTTTATTTAGCCATATTCAATCTGTCCTCAGCTCACAGAGCTAGAGAACAGCCCTGTTTGTTGTTCAGGGGGGATTTTTATAGGAAGTGCTTTCACATAGGTGATGTTTACCAAAGCAAGCAAGCAAGGTTACAGAAGCAAATCATAGCCTTGAGTCAAACATGCCTTGGGACATTGGACCTTTGCCCTGATGTTGAAGAAGGGGAATCCTTTTCCCAGAGAGAATGCATGTCAGCATGCACCCTCACACCACACAGAAGCTCAGATGGGGACACACGAGTCAATGCCTCTGACAGTGCGCTGAAATTTTCTGAACAGGAATGATGTTTATTACAACTTCCTGAGTAATAAAGAACTCAGTACAGCTGGTGATAAGCATCATAATTGTTAGTGGCATTCAGCAAAATTTGTGATAAACTGCAAAGCTGCCAGTCTGGGAAGCTTGAGGGAGAGAGAGAAGTTTACTTTTAGCAAAGATGTTTCTGAATTTACATTTTTGTTCCCATGGATATCCTTCTTTACCAAGGGAAAGGGGCTCAGGAGAGAAAATTAGCTACAGCAGGAAGGATTGAGGCTAGAATAAACTTTCTTCCAGTGAATAGCAAATCAGATATCACACTGAGTAGCTAGGATTACAAGTTTGAGCCAAAACTGCCTATTTTGATTAATTCTTGTGTGTCATCCCCAGGAATGTGGATTCAAGGTGACCCAAGCCTTCAAAGTTTTGTTACAGATATTGACTCAAGCTATGATGTCAGAAATACTGACCTTACTGTTCAGCCTGGAACCAAAAGAAACGGGAGGTGAGAGTTATCTATGTTTGTGGCTTGTAAATCACCAGGATTAGTGGCAGGCTGGAAAGAAGAGAATCAAGAGGGCACATGTGGAACATGGCAGACAGGAAGGCATCAGGGAAGAAGCAGTTTCGGGATGAGCAGTGGATCAGGAGGACCAGATTCTCTGTGGTGCAGAAAGTCTTTCTTCAGAGCCCTCACCACATTAGCCTGTCTTGGGTCACTCCATGTTTGTTTAGTGTTTCAGCCCTCAGTCATTTGAACTCTTAGGGCTTGGGGCTTCCTGCACATCCTCCTGGAGCCTGGCACAGAGTCTAGCCCACATTGGTGCTGGCTGATGGTTGCCTAATGGGGCTGGATAGAGACAAACACTAAACTGGAGGTGTCTGGAAGGGATCGACGTGCACTTAGTGTCCAGAGGACATGCATGGGACTGTACCTTCATGAGGAAGAGGCCAGAGGACAGTCTCATGTTGCCTCCCTAACACTTTGGTAGAAATGGCAGACAGATGTCACAGGCAGCAGGCAATGCTCTCTGGTTTATATATGTGCATGCACACCCAACATCTGTGGCCCATTAGTGGAACAGTACACACTGATCACAGCATGGACCCCATTTCATGGCTGCGGACACTGAAATCCTGGGGTCTTGGTGTCCTCAGGCCTTGGCCAACAGCAGTGGGGAGTCTGAGACCTTGGAGGCAGGGAAATGGCAGGGCTCCAGCAGTATCTGCAAAGCCTGAGAAGCTCGACTCCTCAAGGATAGGTCACAGACGCAGAGGAGGCTGTGAAGAGGGATAGATCCCTGGGGTACACTTGAACCACCAAAACGCACCCTGCTCACTAGCACCAAGCACGTACGGCTTATAGCCCAACAATCCAATTCTGGCTCTTTCTCACCTCACTTGGCAAGGGGGGGATCCATGGAGGAGCAAGATGCACCATTTCAGTTGAGGAGGGATATATCTGATATCAGACCCACACATCACACCTAGATAGACTGGAACTCTCCAGAAGGCCAAGGTAACAGATATATTCGTTGTCTAACAAGTGTGGAAGTGGGAATCTTGACTGTGAGGACTCCATAGTCCCCAACTTGTGGGTTGGTGGCTGCGACTCCCCCATGAGGTGGTGACTAAGTGGTAGCATCTGGGTTGCTAGCCTGTAAACAGAAGAAGTGAAGGTGGGCTGTGGAGTGGCCTGGTGCCTGGGCCACACTCTTTTGCTGAGTTGTTACTGTTGCCACCATGTGGACGTGCCTAGGCTTGGAGCAAGGTTACAGGGCCGGTGGGGCTGACTGGCTGTGCAGAAGCAGAAGGAGGTGTCACTTCTGCAGTCAGTGACTCTATTACTGGCAGCCCTATGCTTCCTGCTCAACGTGGGGCTGGGGCTCTGCACCATAATCGGCAGCCTGATGGCACCCCGAGGGGTTAGGAGGCAGATAACTGAGTGCCTCAGTATGGTGCTGAGAGAATGCTGCTCCCCAGTCTCCCACCCCTGTCTGGGTTTACTTCAAACCTGCAGCTTCTCCTTTCTCCTCCTCTGGTAGGTGACCTCAGTGGCAGCACCAGAACAGTCTGTGCTTCTTCCTACTTTTCTCCCAGGTGGGGTAAATTGAGGCTGTGAGGATAGGGATTTGTCCACTCAGTAGAGTCAGAAATAGAACCCAGGGCCCTTGGTGCCCCAGTATGGAAGTCTTATTTCTACTTACCATACTTTACAATCAGTTCTTTCTATTGCCCTCTCCTGTCCCCTGACCTCCTCCAGCATTCTCTTTCTGGAGTGTACCCTGTCTGCACATGTCTGTATCCTGTAGGACTGATGCCCTCATCATCTTTGCTCCCCTCCCTAACTTCCACCTGCATATCCTGTGTCTCTACTCAGGTCAGTCCTTTTCCCATTTAACCACTTGCACAGGGACGCTAGGCCTCCCCACTAATTCTCCCTATTCACTCTTCCCCATCCTATCTGTATTTTAGGTATTGTTGATTGGGGAGTGAGTGCAAAGACCCTCTTGGAGCTGTAGGCCCCTTGGAGGGAGTGAAATGTGAATTTCTGGTTCTTGAGGAATTTGCCACCTTTGACTCTCCAGTAGTCCAGACGTGTTCCTGTGGAGGTATTTCCCAGAATGTACCCAAGAGCAGTTCCCTGAGGGTGGAATGCCACATGCCTTCCTTCTCTGCCAGGAACTGATGGGACATGGTATTTTTTGGTATTCCAAACTGTGATCATTTTTGATTCTGCCTATTTGAAACTTATGTACCTGCACATCTGTACGTGCATTTGGACTAAAATAGCAATTTTTCTTCCTGTGTGTGTGTGTGTGTGTGTGTTTTCAGATCTTCAGTCTTAAACTCAGGGCCTGGGTTCTGTCTCTTAGTTTTTATCACTCATGACCAGTGCTCTACCACCTGATCCACATCTCTACTTCTGGCATTTTGGTGATTCATTGGAGATAAGAGTCTTACAGACTTTCCTACAAGGGATCCTTTATTTGTTTGTTTGTTTTTGGTCGGTCATGGGACTTGAACTATGAGCTTGGGCGCTGTCCCTGAGGTCTTCAGTTCAAAGACAGCACTTTAAGGTCTTCAGTTCAAAGACAGCACTTTACTGCTTGAGCCACAGTGCCATTTCTGGTTTTCTAGTGATTTATTGGAGATAAGAGTCTCATGGAGGGCTTGGAAAGTGGCTCAGTGGTAGAGGGCTTGCCTTGCATGCAAGAGGCCCTGGATTCTATTCCTCAGTACCACATAAGCAAAAAGAAAAAAGCCAGAAGTGGCAATGTGGCTCAAGTGGTAGAGAGATAGCCTTGAGCTGAAGAGATAAGGAACAGTGCTCAGACCCAGAGTTCAGGCCCCAGGACCAGACCCAACAACAACAATAACAAAAGAGTCTCATGGACTTTCCTGCCTGGTCTGGCTTTGAACTGTGGTCCTTAGATCTCCCACTTGAGTAGTTAGGATTACAGGCGTGAGCCACTGGTGATTTGGCTCCTTCCATTTTTTGTTTTTCAAGTTTCTCATTGTTAATTAATCGTAAGAGACTCAGATTTGCCTGCCCAGGCTGGCTTTTAAACGCAATCCTCTCATTGCAAACCTCATGATTGGATTATAACTGTGAGCCACCAGTACCACTCTGGGATTTGTCATTTTTGACAAATGCCAAATGTGTCTATTGAGATGGTCTGAGCATTGAACATTGCACTGCACCCAAGGAAAATTTCAGGAGAATGACAAAGATGTAGAGACCGTTTGGTGCCTCACACACACCATTACATAATGTAAGTTAATGACTTTCTTCCCAGAAATACATAACTCTTATCTTTATACAATGTAAGGTGCTTAAGTGCTTCTTCATATTTATCTAAAATAGTATTTACATTGAAAGGAACTCCACCATATGTAAACAAAATATTTTTTGTTAGTGATGAGGATTGAACTCTGGCACTGTCCTTCAGCTCTTTAAGCTCAAGGCGAATGCTCCACCACTTGTGCCACAGCACCATTTCTATCTTTGTCTGTTCATGTGGTGTTGAGGAATCAAACCCAGGGCTTCATGCATGAGAAGCAAATACTCTATCACTGAGCCATCTTCCTAGGTCACTAAACAAAAGACATTTATGTGTCAGCTGGGCACTGTTGGCTGACACTTGTAATACTAGCTACTCAGGAGGCTAAGAGGTGGGGATTGCGGTTCAAAGCCAGCCTGAGCAGGTAAATGGAACTGTGGCTCAAGTGGTAAAGCACTAGCCTTGAGTAAAAATAGCAAAGGGACAGGGCCCAGTCCCTGAATTCAAGTCCTACTCTGCACTACCAGTTTAAAACTTTTTTTAATGATAATGCAAGTCATCATCCATGGGTCTAAAACACTTGTGAGCAGTTGCTGACATACATGTCTGCCAACCTACAACATCGGCACATGCAACATGATAGACTTATACATTTCTGTTCATTTCAAGGCTAGGTACAATCACATGATTACAATATATGTAGAAGCTGCAATCAGTTTGAAGTCTATGTTCATTTTATTTGTCAGTGCTCTTGTAAGTGTGTCTGAGCAGTGTCCCTCACAGGAAGAAAAGAAGCTCCTAATGACTCACCTTAATCTCATGTTGTGAGTAGAAATAAGACCGGGCTGTATGTCAATGCAACATTGCTTGGCTGTTTTTGACTCATCCTGGTTCCTTGAAGGCAGAGCCCCATCTTTTGATTCCATGTTAGGGATCTCAGGGGAGGTCACCATCAAATAGGAACTGAAGAATATCACCAGCTCCCCTTCATTAAAACCTCATTATAGTTGAAGCCAGTGGTTCACATGTGTAATCCTAACTACTCAGGAGGCTAGCAATATATGGTTGTGGTTCAATGACAGCACTGGGTAGAAAAGTCCATGACACTTTTATCTCCAATTAAACATCAAAAAAACTTGAAGTGGACCAGTGTCCCAAGTGGTAGAGTGCTAGCCTTGAGCAAAAAAGCTCAGGGACAGCCCTAGGAATGGCACACACACACACACACACACACACACACACACACAACAAATACACACACACTCAAACACACATACGCCCCTTTTTGTTAGCTCATCTAATGCTCCCAACAACCATATAAGTCAGGTATGCTTATTTCCATATTACAGAGGAGGAAAATTCCTGGTGTGTCAGTGGACTCAGACCTCAAATCCATGCCCCTGTCCCAGTACTTTTTTGGGAATAAGCCTGTGGACCAAGAGACAAACAGGTTACAGGCATTCTGTGGTGTGTGTGTGTGTGTGTGTGTGTGTGTGTGTGTGTGTGTGTGTGTGTGTGTGTGTGTGTGTGTGTGTGTGTGTTTGTGTGTGTGTGTGCACCAATCCTAGGGTTTGAACTTCGAGTCTGGGTTCTGTCCCTTAGCTTTTATTCTCAAGGTTGGCACACTGTACCACTTGAGCCAAAGCTCCACTTCTTGGTCTTTAGTTCTTCATTGGAGATGACTCTCACAGACTTTTCTGCCCAGGCTGACTTTGAATCATACATGGTTCTCAGATCTCAGCCTCCTCAGTAACTAGGAGTCTAGATGTAACTATTGGCATCAGGCATAGATTCTTCACCCTTCTGGGTAAATCTGTCTTAACTGGTTTCCTCAGTGTGAATTGGTTTTAATAATGTTTGACCCTAGGCCAGTTGAGACTTGTATGTCCTTATTACAGAGTCTGGCTGGTGCTTCATTACAGCACTAACTACTCTGCCTGTGATGAAAGTTTTTGAAAAGAAAAAGTAAGCCAGGTGATGGTGACTCACACCTTTAATTCTAGCTGGTGAAGAGGCTGAGATCTGAGGATTGCTATTCAAAGCCAGCCTGGGCAGGAAAGACTGTAAGAATCTGGAAGTGGGGCTGTGGCCCAAGTGGTAGAATTTTAGCGTTGAATGAAGAGCTCAGAAACAGTGCCCAAGCCCTCTTTTCAGACCATAGGACAAACACAAAATGAAAGAAAGAGAAAGAAAGAAAGGGAGTAGGGGCAGGAGGAGAAGGAAAGAGGGAGAGAAGAATTATGGCATTAGTGGCTCAGATATGTAAAAGCAAACCAGTAGTGGAACTGTGTCGCAAAGTGGTAGAGAGTTAGCTTTGAGCGAAAAAGCTCAGACACAGGCCCTGTGATCAAGTCCAAAGAAGTCAAAAAAGAGAGGGAGGGGATAGAAGGAGAAAGGGAAGGAAGGAATGATCTAGTTCAAGAGTTGAGTGAAATAGAAACTTCTGGGTATCCGGGAACCTACAGACAACCAGGAGGCATAGTTTTTTAACCACACATCCTTGGCTGGTGCTGACAGTCAGATTCCCCCTACAGAGTCCATGCTGTGCTTGAGTTCAGGCCTATTGAATCCTCCCTGGGCCTTGGGACTGAAGATCTAACCTTTGCTTCATTTGTAAAGACTAGGAACCCGAGGACATCAAGGACCTCTCATGGCAAGAAGAGTAAGACATGGGTATCCATTCCTTGAAATCAGATCCTTTCAGTGACATGCCTACTCTGATCCTTCTATCCTATCATCTAAAAAATACCTACATCACCAGCACTCCAGGAAAAGAAAGGGAGCCCCCTCAATGGCTATAGGGTGGGTCTCTCTATCCCATTTGACAGTCCTGGTCCAGCACAGATTCTGCCAGCCCTCTCTTTCTCTCTCCCTCCCTCCCTCTATTGTTTTGGGGAGTCTTCAATGACCAGAGTATAGAATGGGCTGCTATCTCCCCATTGGCACCAACAGTATTTAGCCATTTTCCTCAAAATCACAGCCAGAGCACGAGTGATTAAAGTCAAATTCAAATCTGCCAGCAAGTCATAACATATAGGGCTAGGACATTTATCAAGGCTGGGGGCCTCTAGTGACCTCAAAGAAAGCCAGTGAGATGGGGCAGGGAAGAGCCTGCAGTGGGACTTCTCTTCTCTGCCCTGCACCTTATAAGGCTTCTCAAATCAAGGTCAGGCCAAATAATAATGACAAATAATAAATATTGATTACTAACAACTCCTATATTGAGACATGAAGGTTTCATTTATTTTATTTTTACCCCATCAAATGTCCATACCCACCCCATGGAGTATTTATTATTATTGATGTTCTTTCTTAAACTTCATTCACATATCAGAAAATGGTATTCAGAGAGATTAAGCCACTGACTAGAGCCACACAGCTCAAAATGCAAATAGTAAACATAAGAATACTGTCTGAGGCAGGTGCTGGTATCTCATGCTTGTAATCTTAGTTACTCAGGAGGCTGAGGTCTGAGGATCATGGTTTACAGCCATGATCTCCGATTAACCACTAAAATGCCTGCAATGGAGCTGTAGCCCAAGTTATAGAGTGTTAGTTTTGAGTGAAATATCTAAGGGACAGTGCCCAGATCTTGAGTTCAAGTTCTGGTACTGGCACCAAAAAATAAAAACAAAAAAAAAGGCTCATAACCTTCACCCAAGACTATCTCCCACACACCAACAAAAACCTGGACCTGAAGGTGTGTGTGGCTCAAGAGGTAAGTACTAGTCTCAAGCAGAATAAGCTAAGGGAAAGTGTCTAAACCCTGAGTTCAAGCCTCCCCACTATAAACTTGTGTGTATATGTATATGTGTGTATATCTATATACACATATATAAAATGTGTCCACACATATGTACACATGCATGTATGTATACACATATATGTATGTGTTGATTGGGGGATATCAGGCCTGATATCTCAAGCAAGAGAAAATTTTTGCATCATTCAGCCTGTAGATGGAGACTCAGAATTTCTATACTGCAGTTAAGTGAGGATACTCAAATTTTGAAATTCATCAAATCATTGGACAAAGCCCATTCTATTTAGGAAGGGTAATCATCTTTTTTTGCTTTGTTTTGTTATGTTTTTGTTTTTTGCCAGTTCTGGGGCTTGACCTCAGGTCCTGCGCACTGTCAGTGAGCTGCTTTTGCTCAAGGACAGTGCTCTACCACTTGAGCCACAGAGTAACTTCTAGGTTTTGTTCATGCGGTATTGAGGAATCAAACCCAGAGATTCATGCATGCTAGGCTAGCACTCTAACACTAAGCCACATTCCCAGGCCATAATAAATCTTCTTTACTCCAAGTTTAAAATTATTTAAATTTATCTATTGAAATTTACCCATGTGATTAAAATGGTAATCACATCCAAAAATTTTTTAATTTCTTTCCTTTTTTATTGCGAAAATACTGTACAGAGGGGTTACAATTACTTGGGCTAGGTAATGAATACATTTCTTATCAAACATTGTTGCCTCTTCCTTTGTTTCCCTTTACCATCCCTTCCCATCTCCCACCCACCCACCCTTAATCCCCCCTCCCTCCAAAGATGTAAAGTTTGTTTTTCTCCATAACGACTTTTATATCTCATTGTTGCAATGGGTCCACCTGTATCCCTATTTAAACAATTTGTTTTTTATTTGTTAGGAAATGGAAAGACTTGGAAAAAATTATATTAAGTGAAGTAAGCCAGACCCAAAGAAACATAGGTCCCAAGGGTTCCCTTATATGCAACAAATAGTATATGTCTGACATAAGCAGAAACGGTCAGATAAATTGATGTTAGGCGAAATGAACCCCAAGATAAAGATTCAAATGTTTTTTCTTCCTTGCGATTATTTCTAACAGCTTTATAAGATGATTACTTTGTTGCTTTGTATGTCCCTTCCCCACAGTATAACCCCTGCTTCCAAAAGTCTTTTCACAGCAACATTTACATTGATGTTTGACTAAAACATGAGGCACTACATGCTAGCAGAATTAATGTGTTAAAATTCACCATCTCTAGCCGTGAGTTGTTCGCTCATGGCTGTAATTCTAGCTATTCAGGAAGCTTAGAGCTGAGGACTGAAGCTTTATGAGACTCATCTCCAATTAACTATCTCAAAAAACTGATGTGGAATTATGGTACCAGTGGCAGAGTGCTAGCCTTAAGCAAAAATACCCACGGATGGTGCCCAGGACCTAGTACAAGCAATAAAACTGTGTGTGCATGAGCATGAACACACAAACACACACACACATGCACACATATAAGCACATGCACATACACACCATTACTACCACTATCACTAGAATATCATGACTCTAGTCACAGGAGATCTGCCACAGTCAAATTGTGAAACAGGAAGTAGAATGGTGGGTTACCTGAGACTGTGGAAAGGGATGGATGGAAGGTGCTGTTTAATAAGTACTTAATTTCAGGTTGGATTCTGAGAAAGTTCTAGAAGTTGGTATCAGAGAGGGTGCATGAAAATTTGAATGTACTTAAAGCCACTGAAGTGTACAATTGTAACTGGTTGAGATGATACATTTTATGCTATGGTTATTTTCCCAGGATGAGAGAATAGATAACAATACAGCCAGGGAGGGCCTGGACAAGAAAAGATAGCAGGAGGCGAGGGCCCTTATAGTGTTCACTCCTTCAGTTTCCCACCAACAAATATCTGCTGTTGAGCCACTTGTGCTGGGCTTATGACAGGTTGGAGCAAAGGCAGTGGGTGGCTACCTGTAATTGGCCCTCTATCATTTGAGCCACATCTGTACTTCTGGCTCTTTTTAAGTTAATTGGAGATAAAACTTTCAGATTTAGCTGTCTGGGCTGGATTTGAACTTCAATCATCAGATTTAAAGCTTATTATACTATCTTAAAGAAATGATTGGAACTTGCTCTTTTGTTGTTGTTGGTTTTGGTTGTCAGGCTTGCACTTGGGTCCCAGGCTCTGTACCTGAGTTCTTCTATTTAAGGCTAGCATTCTACCAGTTTCCATTACTACACTACTTTTGGTTTTCTGGTGATTAATTGGAAATAAAGTATCACAGACTTTACTGCTCAGACTGGCCATGAACCTTGATCTCAATCTCTTTAGTAGTTAGGATTTCAGGTGTGAGCCAATTACACCTTGCTGGGAACCTGCTCCTTTATGAAGGAAGGCATTCTGATTATCTCCATTTTCCAGATATAAAAACAGAGGCAAACAAATTAAAATGACTTGTCTATGATGTCACACGTTAGTAAATGCTGGAGCTGGGTCTTTTATCCTGGTCTTTACAATGGCAAATCTCACCCTCAAATAATACTCCATTAGTGTGTTGCCTTTGTTATCCCCTACCCTCACATTCCTGTAGCAAGGAATCAAAAACACCCACAGGTGTGATTAAGTACAGGCTCTGTCTAATGAAGAGAGTGCCTGGGTTTGAGTCTCATCTTCACTACTGAAGTTGGATTGAGAGGTTTGTTGGGCCGGGATTAAAGGTTTGTGTTTTTGGCCCTGGCAAATCATTGGTTTTGTTCCAGTAGCCTGGTCTGTAAGACTAAGATAATGATTACCTATCTCATAGGTTTATTACCAAGTTCACAAAGAAAAAGGTGGGTTGGTGCCTAGCATATACTCAGCAACCCATTGATGTCAGCTGTTTATTTCATTGAGTAAAGATGGCAGCCTATGGCTGGGTGTCCAGCTCAATAGTAAAGCCTATACTTATTTAGCATGGTGTGGAGGAGGAAGTTTGGGAGGGGATAGGAGGAAGAATCAAGAAGAAGGAAAAAGAAATGGTAGAATGTGGCCAGGCACCAGCAGCTCAAGCCTGTAATCCTAGCTACTTAGAAGGCTAAGATCTGTGGATGGTGGTTCAACCCAGCCTGGGCAGAGAAGTCTCTGAGACTCTCAAGTCTAATAAAGTACTCAAAAAAAGCTGGAAATGGCATTGTTGCTCAAGGGGTAGAACACTACCCTTGATTGAGCACAATTTGGCTCAGGGACAGTGCTCAACCAATGAGTTCCAGTTCCAGGTATGGCTAAATCAATCAGTCAATCAATAAAACAAGGAGTACAAGTGGAAGATTCGGTTGTGTGTTAGCCATGTATTTTTTTCTTGCTATGACAAAATATTTGACAGAAATATCCTAGGAAGTTATTTTGCTCAGTGTCATAGATTTCAGGCATTAATGGCAGAGAAGAACATGGAGGACATGGAGCATGGGGAGGGGTAAGAGAGGGAAAGGGAGTGCTTCGATGGGAAGATTCTCTTTTCTCCTCATTAACTCCGTATGGAAAGCCAGCATACCGGATGGTGCCACCCATGTGCAGGAGGGATATCTGCTTCGGTTAATCTGTTATGGAAACCCACCAAACACACCCAGAGTTATGCTTTAATTATTAGCTGGGCGCATCTAAACCAAATCAAATCAATCCCATTGAAGCTCATCCTCAAGATTAACCATCACAGATATCAATTTCATTTGCCTCCAAATTTACATTCCTTGTTATCTCTCAACTCACCAATCATTTATCATTCTTGTTTTTTTTCACATTTAAGCTAGTGTGTGTGTGTGTGTGTGTGTGTGTGTGTGTGTGTGTGTGTGTGTGTGTGTGTGTGTGTGTGTGTGTGTGTCCTACTTAATGGTGAAACCACATATACTTTTCTCCTAAAATCAGCAACAAGGGTACCATATCTACTGTCACCACTTGTAAGTTGCAGGAACTAGATTTGCAAGGAAAATCAATTTGACAATAGAAATGTCAATATCTGTGTTGATAGGAAGGAGTGTAATTATCTTTTTTGCAGATAATATTATCTTTTTTTGTTCCATCCTGAGCCTAGAACTCAGCGATTGTGTTTTGTCCCTGAGCTTTTTACTCAAAGCTAGAGTTCTACCCCTTGAACTGCAACTCCATCTCTGGTTTTTTAACGGTTAATTGGAAATAAGAATCTCAAGAGTCTCACATACTTCTTTGTCCAGTCTAGCTTCCAACTGCAATCCTCAGAAATCAGCCTCCTGAGTAGCGCGGATTAGAGGCAGCAGCCACTGGCTTCCAAATCTCATATTATTTTTTATTTAGAAAATTACAAGACCCAGCAATCCCACTTTTGGGCATTTACCCAAATGTTTACAAACAAGACCACACTAAAGCTACCAGCACAACTATGTTTATTGCAGCATTATTTACCATAGCTAAGATCTGGGACCAACCCAGATGCCCCTCAGTAGATGAATGGATCAAGAAAATGTGATATATATACACAATGGAATTCTATGCCTCCATCAGAAAGAATGACATTGCCCCATTTGTTAGGAAATGGAAAAACTTGGAAAAAATTACATTAAGTGAAGTAAGCCAGGCACAAAGAAACACAGGTCCCATGGTTTCCCTTATTTGCAATATCTAGTATATGTATGAGTCAAGCGGAAAAAGTCAGATAATGTGATGTTAGGAAAATGAATCCTTAGGTATTTTAATGTTTTTTTTCTTTCATGTATGTGTTTCTAACGCATTTATAAGTTTATTTCTTTGTTGCTTTGTATGTCCCTCCCCCACAGTATAACCCCTGCTTTCAATATATTTGATGTCAGTATAACTTATGGAGGAGATGGGAAAAAACAGTCATTTAAGGATTCAGGTGGACCTGTTGCAACAATGAGAAGTACAAATTGTCATGTCAAAAAGGAGCTTTACAATGACGGTGGGGGGGAGGGGGGGGGAAGGAAGGATTGGAGGGAGGGATGAGGCTGGGAAGGGAGGTGAAGGGTAAACAAAGGAGGAGGCTGCAATGCTTGGTAAGAAATGTATGCATTATCTTGCCGATGTAATTGTAACCCCTCTGTACAGTATATTCACAAATAAAATAAAATTAAAGAAAGAAAGAAATGAACCTACAGACCTATAACCAAGTAGTCTACGAAAAGGGAGTTAAAATAATAGAATGGAAGAAAGACAGCCTGTTCAGTAAATGGTGTTGGCAAAATTGATAAACTACTTGTAGAAAACTAAAGCTAGATCCTTATATATCACCCTGTACTAGAATCAACTCCAAACGGATCAAAGACCTCGGAGTCAAAGAAGACACTCTGAAAACATTACAGGATGGAAAAGGAGAAACCATAGGTCTCCTTGGCTCAGGCCGAAATTTTCTTTTTTTTTTTAATTTAATTTTATTTTATTTGTGAACATACTGTACAGAGGGGTTACAATTACATGGGCAGGATAATGCATACATTTCTTACCAAGCATTGCAGCCTCCTCCTTTGTTTACCTTTCACCTCCCTTCCCAGCCTCCCCCCTCCCCCCCCACCCAATCATACCCCCCTCCCCCCCCACACCGACATTGTAAACCTAGTTTTTTTTTGATTTCTTGAATATATTCTTTTTTTTAAATTTTTTTTAATTTTTTTTTATTGTAAAGATACTATACAGAGGTTAAAGTTACATGAGTGAGGCAATGAGACACTTCCACTTCCTCTTGAACATTGTTACCCCCTCCATTGTTTTCCCCCTACCATCCCCTCCCTCCCTCCCTTCCCCAAGGTTCTTTTTTTTTTTTTTTTTGAGTGTGATTAAGTGATTACTTAATTTCCGGAAATTCACAGTATTGTGGAATAATGATGCTCATTTAAAGTCACAAGTTCATTCTAACTTTCCTGGAGCAAATTGTCTATCACAGTCTGTAATATATAACGGTGCTCATATGTTATATACCATATATGTGATCAGCAGCATGGGGATATTTAGTAGTGGTTCAACCAGATGAGTGGGAGTTCTTTGTTTCTTAAGTCCTGTTAGTTTTGTCATATCACCTAACATTTTGGATTCATCATCCACTTATCAGGGAGACCATGTACTGTCTGTCTCTTCATTCTTGGCTTACCTCGCTCAACATGATTCCTTCTAGCTCCATCCATTTCCCTGCAAATGCCATTATTTTGTCATTTCTAATGGCTGCATAATATTCCATTGTGTATAGATACCACAATTTTTGGATCCATTCATCTGTGGTGGGGCATCTAGGTTGTTTCCATATCCTAGCTATTGCAAACAGTGCTGCAATAAACATGGAGGTGCACGTGTCCTTGTATATTGGTTCCTGTTGTTCAGGGTAGATGCCTAGAAGTGGTATGACTGGGTCGTAAGGGAGGTCAATCTTTAGCTTTCTAAGGACCCTCCAGACTGCTTTCCAAAGTGGTTGTATGAGTGTACATTCCCACCAGCAGTGTAATAGCGTTCCTCGTTCTCCACATCTCCTCCAGCATTTGTCGTTGGCTGATTTGTGGATGTGGGACATTCTGACTGGGGTAAGGTGGTATCTCAGGGTTGTCTTTATTTGCATTTCCTTCACCACCAGGGATGATGAACATTTCCTCATGTGTTTCTTTGCCATTTTTATTTCTTCATTTGAGAAGTCCCTCTTTAGTTCCCTTGCCCATTTAGTAATTGGTTTGTTGGGTTTGGGAGGGATTAGTTTCTTGAGTTCCCTGTATATACAGGATGTTAACCCCTTGTCTGATATATTGCTGGTAAATATTTTTTCCCAATTAGTTGGTTGTCTTTCTAGCTTGGTTGCGATAGGTTTATCTGTACAGAAGCTTTTTATTTTAAGGTAGTCCCATTTGTCAAGTCTCTCTCCAATTTGTTGTGACCCTGGGACTCTGTTCAGGAAGTTCCTTCCTGTGCCTATTAGTTCAAGTGTCTCTCCTACTCTGTCCTGCAGTAGTTTCAGAGATTCAGGTTTAATGTTAAGGTCTTTAATCCATTTTGAGTTGATGTTGGTGCATGGTGATAGGCTGGGGTCCACTTTTAGTTTTCTGCATGTGGCTGCCCAGTTTTCCCAGCACCAGCGGTTGAAGAGGCTGTGTTTCTTCCATTGTATGTCTTTGGCTCCTTTGTCGAATATCAGCTGGCTGTAGGCCTGTGGATTTATTTCTGGATCTTCTATTCTGTTCCATTGGTCTTCGGGTCTGTTTTTGTGGCAGTACCATGCTGTCTTTGTTATTATAGCTCTGTAGTAGAGTTTGAAGTTCGGCATGGATAGCCCTCCCATATTGTCTTTATCCCCTAGAATTGTTTTGGCTATTCTAGGTCTTTTGTTGTTCCATATGAATTTTTGGACTGTTTTCTGTATTTCAGTGATGTATGTCATTGGGATTTTAATAGGAATTGCGTTGAATTTGTATATTAGTTTTGGAAGTATTACCATCTTTACTATATTAAGTCGGCCTATCCAGGAGCATGGGAGGTCTTTCCATTTCCTAGTGTCTTCTGCAATTTCTTTCTTTAACTTTTTATAGTTCTCATTAAATAGTTCTTTTACATCTTTGGTTAGGTTAGTTCCTAAATATTTTATTTTTCGGGAGGTTATTGTGAATGGGGTTGATCCCTTTATTTCCCTCTCTTCTTGTACATTGTCAGTGTACAGGAAGGCAACTGATTTTTGTGGGTTTATTTTGTATCCTGCTATTTTGCCGAAGTGATTTATGATTTCTAAGAGTTTGGGGATGGAGTTTTTGGGATCGTGGAGGTATAGTATCATGTCGTCTGCAAAAAGGGATAGTTTAACTTCTTCTTTCCCTATGCGGATCCCTTTAATGTCTTTTTCTTGCCTTATTGCCCTGGCTAAGGGTTCTAGGACTATATTGAAGAGGAGTGGAGACAGTGGGCATCCTTGCCTTGTTCCTGATTTTAGGAGAATTGGTTGTAGCTTTTCCCCATTAAGTATAATATTGGCTATTGGTCTGTCATAAATGGCTTTTATTGTTTTTAGAAATGTTCCTTCTATTCCTATTTTCTCCAGAGCTTTTAGCATGAATGAAAGTTGAATTTTGTCAAAGGCCTTTTCTGCATCTGTAGCAATAATCATGTGATTCTTGACCTTGGCTCTGTTGATATGTTGGATTACATTTATTGACTTACGTATGTTAAACCATCCCTGTGTCTCTGGGATGAAGCCTACCTGGTCATAGTGAATTATTTTTTTATGTGTTTCTGGATTCTGTTACCTAGAATCTTGTTAAGGATCTTTGCATCTGTGTTCATCAAGGAGATTGGCCTGTAATTCTCCTTTCTGGTTGGGTCTTTGCCTGGTTTGGGGATGAGTGTGATATTGGCTTCGTAGAATGAGTTTGGGATAGCTCCTTCCTTCTCTGTTTCTCTGAAGAGCTTGAGGAGTATGGGTATTAGTTCTTGTTTAAAGGTCTTATAGAATTCTGCTGTGAATCCATCTGGTCCTGGGCTTTTTTTTGTTGGAAGACTTTTGATAGCTTCCTGTATCTCATTATAAGATATTGGCTTATTTAATTGGTTAACTTTTTCTTTGCTCAGTTTGGGCAACTTGTATTTCTCTAAAAATGCATCCATTTCTGCCCGATTTTCTTCCTTTAGAGAGAATAGCTTTTGAAAGTAGTCTGTTAGAATTGTTTGGATATCTTGGGTACGTGTGGTGATGTTTCCCGTGGCATCCCTAATCCTATTAATATGGGTTTCCTCTCTTCTTTTTTTAATTAATCTAGCCAATGGGATATCAATTATGTTTATTTTTTCAAATAACCAGCTTTTTGTTTGGTTTATTTTGGTTATGGTTTTCTGATTTTCTAATTGGTTAATCTCTGCTTTTAATTTGGTTATCTGGCTTCTTCTAGTAGCTTTAGGTCCCATTTTTTCCTGTTTTTCTAGCTGTTTTAATTGCAACATGAGATTATTTACTTGGTCTGTCTCCGTTCTCTTGATGTGGGCACTGAGGGCAATAAATTTGCCCCTCAGGACTGCTTTTGCTGTGTCCCACAAGTTTCTTTGTGAGGTGTTTTCATTTTCATTGAGTTGTAGGAAATGCTTTATTTCTTCTCTGATCTCTTCTGTTATCCAGGCATTGTTAAGGAGTGTGCTGTTCAATTTCCATGTATTAGAGAAATTTCTGCGGTATGCTTTGTTATTGAGAGCTAGCTTGATTCCACTGTGGTCAGATAGGATACAGGGGATTGTGTCGATCCCTTTGTATTTGCTTAAGTTCCTTGCATGAACTATGATATGGTCTATTTTGGAGAAAGTTCCGTGAGCTGCTGAGAAGAATGTGTACTGTGTTGTTTTAGGGTGAAATACTCGGTAGATGTCAGTTAATTCCGCTTGAAGTATGGCCTCTCTTAATTCGGTAGCTTCTTTGCCAATCCTCTGGTTGGTAGACCTGTCCTTTGGTGAGAGTGGTGTGTTAAAGTCTCCTAGTATTATCGTATTGGGATCTATTTTATTCTGTAAGTTTGAGAGCATTTGTTTGACATATCTGGGTGCACCAATATTTGGGGCATATAAGTTGATGATGGTTATATCCTCCTCTTGGATTGTTCCCTTTATTAATATGTAGTGTCCGTCCTTGTCTTTCTGTACTGATTTTAATGAAAAGTTTATTTTGTCAGATATCAGGATAGCTACACCTGCTTTCTTACTGGGGGCCTTTGATTGGTAGATCCTTTTCCACCCCTTCACTCTGAGTTTGTTTGTATGATTGGCTGAGAGGTGGGTCTCCTGAAGGCAACAGATGGATAGGTCTTGTTTTCTTATCCAGTCCTCAGTTCGTTTTCTTTTAATTGGTGAATTCAGCCCATTTATATTAAGAGAAAGTATAGAGAGATGCATTGTTGTCCCTGCCATTCCGTTTTCCTAAGTTTTTCTTTTTTCCTTTCCTCCTGTGCTTGCTCTGTTAGACTTTGTGTAATGCCTTTTTGGGGCAGGCCCCAGTTCCTGGCTGCTTTCTTCAGGTTGTGTCCCCCCTCTTAGAATTCTTTGTAATGCTGGCTTAATGTTTATGTATTCATTTAGTTTTTCTTTGCTATTAAAAATTTTCAGTTCTCCATCAAATGTGAATGCTAGCTTTGCCGGGTAGATCAGTCTGGGTTGGCAGTTATTGGCTCTCAGGGCTCGTATGGTGCTTTCCCAGGCTTTTCTTGCATTCATTGTTTGTGTGGAGAGATCTGCAGTAATTCTTATTTTTTTCCCATTGTAGTATAGCTCCTTCTTCATTTTTGCTGCATGCAGGATTGTTTCCTTATTTTTCAGATCTATCATTTTTACTATAATGTGTCTAGAAGTGTTTCTCCTGGGGTCTTGCTTGTTGGGTGTTCGATAAGCTTTTGTGATGTAGTTAAGATGGTCGTTTTTGAGGTGGGGAAAATTTTCATTGATTATATTGTTAAATAGGTGTTGCATTCCCTTGCTCTGGAATTCCTCACCTTCGTCCACTCCAATTATGCGAAGGTTAAATTTTTTAGCATTATCTGCTTGCTCTTGAATATCCCTTTGGTTTAATTTGAGTGATTTTTCCATATCTGTCACTTTTTGGTCCAGTTGGTGTATTCTGTCTTCTGTATCTGACACTCTACCTTCCATTTCATTCACTCTGTTGACAGTGGCTTCTATTGTGGTTTGCATGGAGGAAATGGATCCCTTTATGGATTCAATGTTGGTTCTCAGAGTACTGATCTCACCTCTCAATGAGGTATGCATTACCTCTAATTTGGCCTTTATCTCACTTCTTACTGAGGTTTGTGCAGCTTCTATTTTTGCATGCATCTCTTGTTTGATACCCTGTATCACTTTGGATAGTTCATCCTTGTGCTCTTTCAATTTCTGATCAATTTCTCGCTTTATTTCTTGAGTCATTGCCTCCAGCATCACTTGGAAGTAGCCTTTGTCTTCCATTCCTGCTTTGCTCCCACTGGGGCTCTCCCCTGTGTGGCTGCTGGCTTTTGAGGTGAGCTTGCTGTCCTGGGTGGTAGTAAACCTTGTGATTTTTCTCTGTGATTTTCGCATGGAGGTTCAGGAGACTGCTCTTCAATTTTGTTTTGGTGTGTCTGTCTTTGCTTGGTTGCTGATTCTGTATTGGTAGAGAGAGTCTGTGCCTGATCTGGGTTCTGTTGGGAGCCTATTTCCAGCTGCTATTCTGACTTACTTAGGATTCTCAGATCTCTGCTGTAGATTGCTGGCAGTTCCCACCTTTGGAAGGGTTGAGCAGCCTAGACTGCTTGTGTTTGCTCCTACGGGTGCTCTTGTGAAGAACAGATGCTCTGGATGCACTCTCCCAAATGCTGGAGTCTGCTATGGGCTCCTGATGTGTTTTTGTTTATTTGTTTTGGGCTGGTTGTGGGCTTGAACTCTAGGTTTGAGTGCTGTCCCTCAGCTTTTCAGCTCAAGGCTGGCACCCTACCGTTTGAGCCACAGCACCACTTCTGACCCTTTTTGCTTTTGTGATGCTGAGGAATCAGATCCAGGGCCTCATACATCCAAGACTATCAATCTATTGCTGAGCCACCTTAACAGTCTGAGCTCCTGCTTACTATCAGGTGCTGGCAGCCTGTGTTGCCCAATTCCCAGTCTAGGGTATATGGGTGGAGTTTTGGTGGGGTTTGGGCTTCTCTTGTCCTGGGCCTCCAGGTCTTTTGTTGTCACAGGCGTGCTTCCCGGGGGAGTGTTGTTCCCTGGTTTTCTCCCCTCTGTTGAGGCGTATGCTCAGCGTTTTACTTCAACTGGGAGGAGTTGGTTGTGTTGTTCAGGCGCCGGTTCCCCGGGCCTGGTTCCGGCCCCAGCCTGGAGCACGCTTGTTAGGCCTGTGCTGATGTGTATACCACCTAGGTTATGCAGCCTGGAGCGCACTCGTTAGGCCTGTGCTGATGTGTATACCACCTGGGTTATACAGCCTGGGGGACACAGTTCAAATTTCTTCTACTGTTGGTAGTCTTGACCCAGGGGCGCTGTTCCTGGCTTGGGCATTTAAGCTCCCTTCCAGGGGTGCTCTTGCTCTAGCCTGGCCAGCTGAGTGTGCTCCACGGGCTGGTGGAGCTCTCAAACAGTTCCCAGTTTTAGTGAGTCCTTGGTCCGGGTGCTGGGTTTGGGAGTCTAGGTCAGGGTCTGGGGATTCCCTCCAGCTCTGGTCTCCATTGATGGATACACTTCCCCTGTGGGGTACTCACCCTGGAGCTAGTTGTTTCTATGTGGTGTAGGTCGACAGTTGTTGTTGCAATCCAGGCTGGGTTGGGCGGTGGTGGCTCTGTGTGATTCTTTTCTGTCTCTGCCTCTGTTGAAGCTGTCGGGTCAAGAGTGTCCACGCTCAGGCAGCTTCTTCTCGGTACCTCTGGGGCCCGAGTGACCCCGCTGGGTCATTGCGATCGTGATCGGGTGTGCAGGTGATCTGAAGACAGGACCCTTTGTCGGGCTGCTGGCGCCGATTGGCTTTGGCGGGATGGCACCTCTCTGCTCGGGTGGAGAGTGCTGGATCGTTGCGATCGCAATTAGGCGGGCCAGGTGGTCTCGTAAACCTGGTTTTGACATGACATTTTGTACTTCTCATTGTTGCAACAGGTCCACCTGAATCCTTAAACGACTTGTTTGTCCCCATCTCCTCCACATGTTATACTGACATCAAATATAGTGAAAGCGGGGGTTACACTGTGGGGGAGGGACATACAAAGCAACAAAGAAATAATCTTATAAATGCGTTAGAAACACATGCATGAAAGAAACGAAAACATTAAAATACGTATTTAAGGGTTCATTTTCCTAACATCACATTATCTGACCCTTTCCGCTTGACTCATACCTATACTAGATATTGCAAATAAGGGAAACCATGGGACCTATGTTTCTTTGGGCCTGGCTTACTTCACTTAATATAATTTTTTCCAAACCTTTCCATTTCCTAACAAATGGGGCAATGTCATTCTTTCTGATGGAGGCATAGAATTCCATTGTGTATATATACCACATTTTCTTGATCCATTCATCTACTGAGGGGCATCTGGGTTGGTTCCATATCTTAGCTATGGTAAATAATGCTGCAATAAACATAGGTGTGCTGGTAGCTTTAGTGTGGTCTTGTTTGTATACATTTGGGCAAATACCCAAAAGTGGGATTGCTGGGTCATAGGGGATATCTATGTGAAGTCTTTTGAGGAACCTCCATACTGCTTTCCAATGTGGTTGAACAAGTTTACATTCCCACCAACAATGAAGTAAGGTTCCTTTCTGTCCACATCCCCTCCAGCATCTGTTGTTGTTAGAGTTCTTGATTTTTGCTGTTCTAACTGGAGTGAGGTGATATCTCAATGTTGTTTTGATTTGCATTTCTTTTATGGCTAGGGATGTTGAACATTTCTTCATGTGTCTATTGGCCATCCTTCTTTCTTCTTCAGAGAAGATTCTCTTTAAGTTTTTCGCCCACTTATTTATTGGGCAGTTGTTTCTTTGAGGATTTGTTGTTGGGTGGTTTAATTTTTTGAGTTCCAAGTATATTTTAGATATGAGACCCTTGTCCGTTGTATGGCTAGTAAAGATCTTCTCCCAATCGGTGGGCTTTCTATTGATCTTCATAGCTATGTCATTTGCCCTGCAGAAGCTCTACAACCTTATGCAATCCCATTTGTCCAACCTTTCTTTGATTTGTTGTGCTTCCGGGTCTCTATTCAGAAAATTTCGGCTTGAGCCAAGGAAACCTAGTGTTTCTCCTATTCCATCCTGTAATGTTTTCAGAGTGTCTGCTTTGAGTTCAAGGTCTTTGATCCATTTGGAGTTGATTCTGGTGCAGGGTGATATATAAGGATCTAGCTTTAGTTTTCTACATGTAGTTAACCAAATTTGCCAGCACCATTTACTGAAGAGGCTGTCTTTCTTCCATTCTATTGTTTTAGCTTCCTTATCGAAGATTAGATGGCTATAGGTATGTAGGTTCATTTCTGGGTTTTCAATTCTATTCCATTGGTCCTGAGGGCTGTTCTTATGCCAATACCAAGCTGTTTTGATTACTATGGCTTTATAGTAGAGTTTGAAATTTGGTATTGATATTCCTCCAGCAGTGTTCTTTCCGTGGAGTAGCGTTTTTGCTATTCGGGGTCTTTTATTGTTCCATATGAATTTTTGGATTGCCTCTTCTATTTCCTTGAAGAATGAGGGTGGTATTTTGATAGGTATCGCGTTGAATTTGTAGATAGCCTTGGGAAGTATTGCCATTTTCACGATGTTAATCTTGCCAATCCAGGAGCACGGGAGGTTTTGCCATTTTTTAAGTTCTGTGTTGATTTCCTTTTTCAAGATTTTAAAGTTTTCATCGTAGAGGTCCTTCACTTCTTTAGTTAAGTTAATTACTAGGTGTTTTATTTTTTGTGGGGCTATTACAAATGGAGGTGCTTTCCTACTTTCAGCCCCACTTTTCTCATTGTTGGCATACAGAAAAGCCATTGATTTTTGGAGGTCAATTTTACACTCTGCTACTTTGCCAAAGTTTGAATCAGCTTGAGTAATTTGGGAATGGAGTCTATGGGATTCTTTAAATACAAGATCATGTCATCTGCAAAGAGAGAGAGTTTTATTTCTTCTTTCCTTATTTGGATCCCCTTTATGTCTGCATCTTGTCTTATTGCTGTAGCTAGGCATTCTAATACTAGATTGAAGAGAAGTGGAGAGAGTGGGCATCCTTGTTTTGTTCCTGAGTTAAGAGGAAATGGCTTTAGTTTTTCACCATTGAGTATAATGCTGGCTGTAGGTTTGTCATATACAGCCTTTATTGTATTGAGGTTTGTTCCATGGATTCCTAATTTTTCAAAACCTTCATCATGAAGGGGTGTTGGATCTTGTCGAATGCTTTTTCTGCATCTATTGAGATAACCATGTGGTTCTTATACTTGCTCCTGTTGATGTGATGAATAATATTAATTGATTTGCGTATATTGAACCAGCTTTGCATCCCTGAAATGAATCCTGTTTGATCATGGTGTATGATTTTTTGGATGAATTGTTGAAGTCAATTGGCCAAAATTTTGTTCAGAAGTTTTGCATCAATGTTCATCAAAGAAATGGGTCTATAGTTCTCTTTCTTTGATGAGTCCCTGCCTGGTTTTGGGATGAGGGTTATGATGGCTTCATAGCATGTGTTCGGTAGTGAGCTTTCTCTTTCAATTTCATTGAAGAGTTGGAGGAGTATTGGTGTGAGCTCTGCTTTGAAGGCCTTGTAAAATTCCGCTGTAAAACCATCTGGTCCTGGACTTTTCTTAGCTGGGAGGTCTCTTATTGCTGTTTCTATTTCAATGCTTGATATGGGCCTGTTAAGCTGGTTTAACTCATCTTGGTTTAGTTTTGGCATGTCAATATTTGCTAGGAAAAGGTCCATTTCTGTCAAGTTCTCAAACTTATTAGCATAAAGTTTTGAGAAGTATTCCCTTATAATGTTCTGAATCTTGGTTGTTTCCGTGGTGATGTTTTCATTCCCATCTCTGAGTTTATTAATTTGGGTGTGTTCTCTCCTTTTTCTGATGAAGTTTTCTAAGGGTCTGTCAATTTTGTTAAGTTTTTCGAAGATCCAACTCTTTGTTTTGTTGATTCTTTCTATAGTTTTTTTGGATTCTAATTCATTTAATTCTGATTTAATTTTGATTATTTCTTTCTGTCTACTGGATTGGGGTTTATCTTGCTGCTCTTTTTCAAGGAGGTTTAGATGTGTCATTAAATTGTTAGTTTCCGATCTCTCCAATTTGTTTATCTTGCTGCTCTTTTTCAAGGAGGTTTAGATGTGTCATTAAATTGTTAGTTTCCGATCTCTCCAATTTGTTGATGTAGGAGCTCAGAGCTATAAACTTGCCTCTGAGTACTGCCTTTGCTCTGTCCCAGAGGAGCTGGTAATTTGTGTGTTCATTTTTGTTGAATAGCATGAACATTTGAATTTCCTTTCTAATCTCTTCCATGACCCATGCATGATTCAGCAGTGTGTTGTTCAGCCTCCATGTGATACCGGACTTTCTTGGTGGCTTTTGGTGTTGAGTTCTAATTTATTCCCTTGTGGTCAGAGAGAATGCAAGGTATAACTTCAATGTTTCTGAATTTAGACAAGTTTGCTTTGTGGCCTAAAATGTGGTCTATTTGAGAAAACGTTCCATGTGCTGCTGAGAAGAACGTGTATTCTGAGGCAGCTGGGTGAAATGTTCGGTAAATGTCTGTTAAGTCTAGTTGATCTATGAAGCTGTTTAGATCTGCGATTTCTCTGTTGAGTTTTTGCCCAGTTGATCTATCTAGGGGGGAGAGTGTTGTGTTAAAATTCCCAACAATTAATGCCTTTGGATCTATATGGCATTTGAGGGAAAGTAGTGTTTCTTTGATAAATTTGGGTGCTCCTTTTTTTGGCGAATAGATATTTAGAACTGTAAAATCCTCCTGAAGGAGAGATCCTTTAATTAGTATGTAGCTACCTTCTGTATCTCTTCTCACGAATTTTAATTTGAAGTCTATTTTATCTGATATTAGGATTGCAACTCCCGCCTGTTTAAGGGGGCCGTTTGCTTAGTAGATTTTGTTCCAGCCTTTAACATTGAAAATGTGTTTGTTTTTACGGGCAAGATGTGACTCCTGAAGGCAACAGATAGAAGGGTCTTGTTTTTTAATCCAACTAGAGACTCTATGTCGCTTAATTGGAGAGTTCAGTCCGTTAACGTTAAGAGATAGGACTGAGAGGTATTTGGAGTTCCTGCCATGTTATCTACCTTCTTGGGGGCTGTGAAAACTGGGTTCTTCCTAAGGTTCTTGGATTCTCAGTTTGGGTGCAGTTTCTTGGCCTTTGTTGCGTTGTTGTTGATTTTCTATGTGTAGGACATCTTTAAGAATCTTTTGTAGGGCTGGTTTGGTGGAGATGTATTGTTTCAATTTTTCTTGCTATGGAAGGTTTTTATTTGGCCTTCAGTTATGAAGGAGAGTTTAGCTGGGTACAGTATTCTTGGTTGATAGTTGTTTGTTTTTAGGGCATGGCATAGGTCATTCCAGGCTCTTCTTGCTTTGATTGTCTCTGCTGAGAAATCTGAGGTAATTCTAATTGGTTTCCCTTTATAGGTGATTAACCTTTTCTCCCTGACAGCTTTAAGGATCTTTTCCTTGGTCTGGTTTGATCCTGTGTGGATTATAATGTGACGGTGGGATATCCTATTCTGGTCTGGTCTATTTGGGGTTCTAAAAGCTTCTTGTATCTGAATAGGCCTATCTTTTTGCATGTTTGGGAAGTTCTCTGCTAGGATCCTGTTAAACAAATTTCCTAGACCATTAACTTCTGTTTCTAGGTGCTCCTCTACACCCATTATCCTTAGATTGGGCCTTCTGATGGTGTCTTCCAGGTGTTGGATAGACCTCTCATATTTCTTGGACTTGTCTTGAATGGTTGTATGTTCTTTCTCTATAATATCTAGGCTGTCTTCAATCCCTGAGATTCGATCTTCTGCGTGGTCTAACCTGTTGTCAAGACTCTCTACTTTGTTTTTTTATCTCTTTTCCTTCTAATTGGTCAACTTTGATGGCTTCAAGTTCTTTGTTGAAGCTTTGTTTTAGGTCTTGTATGAATTTCTTTACTTCCTTAATTTGGTGTTCAGTGTTTGTTCTCAAATCACTTAATTGATTGGTTTTGGTTTCTTTGGACTCCCATTCCTTCTGTTGGGTTCCATTCAGCATTCCTTTTGTGGTCTCCCTGACTTCATCTTTGTGTATTCTCTACCTGGTCTCTCAATTCCTGAATTACTCTTTGCATAGCTTCCTCCAGTCTGTGGGATTCCTGCCCTTCTCTTTCTTCCCTTTCCTGGGATTCCTGCAGTTCTCTTTGAGTGTTCTCAGCCTGCTCACACCATTCCTCCCTTTCTCTTTGAGTATTCTCAAGTTGTTCACGCAAATCCTGTATCAGTTTTTGAGTAGCTTCCTCCGGCTTATGATATTCCTATATAAACTTCTGGGATGCCTCCTCTCTCTGCCTATTACGCTCATACAGAGTCCTTTGTACATTGTCAAACTTCTCATTTATCATGTTTGCTAGTAGTGAATGTAGAGCTATTTGGGAACTCTCCTCTGGATTATTCTTTATCTGTTCTAATCCCTGATTATCAAGATTGGGAATTGAGATTCCCGAATTTGCCATTTTTCTTGTGTTTTTCTGGCTTACTCTGCCCATTTGAGATGAAGATAGCACCAGTTTTGTGCTAGAACACTATCTGAAGGCAACCATCAACCAAAGTTTGCGTTTGTACAGTCAATAGTATACAGATACAATCTAGTTCAACAGATACATCTATTCAACATCAAACAACTATATGTTAAAGGACTTCGAACCGCAGTAAAAAATTTGGAAAACCAGAAATTATTAGGATTAGGGAGATATGTGGGTAAAAAATAGGAATAGATTGGTGTGGGGAGGCACAGGGAGAGTTAACTCTGTCCTAATCACAATGCAGGAAATGGGTTGGGTAGGATGCAAGTAGAGAGAGAGAGAAAAAGAAGAGACGGAAAGGGGAATGAAAAGAGACCAGAAAAAAAATAGAAACGTAAAAGTTAATGTTATTAAAGAGATTAAAAGACCGTCTATTTAGAGAGGAATGTGAATATGTTTAGAGAAAGGGAGGGACATAGAGGAGATGTGAAAAACTTTAAGGATGGGAAGGGGAGAAGAAAAGATCAGAAGTTCAGTAGAGCTAGACAAAAAACAAAAAGATAATTAAGAAAGAAAGAAGACAAGAAAAGAAAGGAAAACGCTCATTCACATATTCCTAAAATAAAAATTATAAGAGGAGAGAAAAAAAACGTTACTGCAAAACAATTATTTTTTCAGAAGAGGCAAAAATTAAAGATTAATAAAAGTTTTAGAAGAGAAAAAAAATTTATGTATATATATATATAAGGTAACAAAAAACAAAAAACAAACAAAAAAAACAAAAGAAGAAGAAGAAAAAAAAAGAAAAAAAAGTCTTTTGATTTTTTTTTGGGGGGGGAGGTGTGGGAAGAATCCTGTATCTCCCTTTTGTCTGTAACCAGTCTCTTGTTGGAGTCTCTGGTCAGCTTGAGGTCCTGTGGCTTGATTGGTTTCTTAGTCGGTTTGTTCGAAGAGGCAGAAAAATGCTTTGCTTTACCCAAGATTTTGAGATCCCCCTCCCAGATTAGTTTTCTGGGAGGGTGATCTGCTTTGAGAATCACAAAAGAGGGGGATGCGGTGATGAGGCTAGGTTCTGGGTAGAGTTGAGGCCTTTCAACAAACAATAGCTTTTCCCTGGGGCTATTTTGTGATAAAGCTCACAGCGCCCAGCCTGCAGCCATTCTCAGGGTTTCTGTTTTTCAATTGAGTGTGGTGGCTGCTAGAGGGAGGGGCAGCCTCTGGCTCTGGTTACCCAGTGAGGCAAGCCACTCCAATGGCTGGTGCCTGAGCTGGGTGACTTTTCCCTGGATGGAGCTGAGTCTGGCAGTTCACTTCACCGTTAAGTTCTTGTGACCTGCTAAATGACTCATTTTGTTCCAAGGCCTGAGCTGGAGCTAGCAGCTCCTCCGAGCTTTGTCGGTATCCAAGATGGAGATCACCGGTGCTGGGCGGGAGGGGTGGCCTTCCCTCCTCTGCTCCCTGAGAAGGAGTGAGGACGTCGGGCTTGCACTCACGCCGAGTTTTGGATCCTGGGTCGTCTCTGGTCTGCAAACTGCAGGATGAAGATGTCCGCTCCTTGTCGGTTCTTGTTGGTGTTGAGTAGAATCTGCTCGTCCGCTGCGTCTGGCTCCTTCTTCCCAGACTCTCTGTGTCTCAGGTATGACCCCGCGGCGGTGGTCACCGCCGCGACCCTGCAGGCGCTCAGATGTGTCTCCTTGGCTTCCCCTCTCTTGACTAACTCTCTGTCCTGTGATGGCACACTTGGTGTGATTCTCTGGCTTAGGACTGTTCACTGGAACTCTAAAACTGCTTTCTATGCGAATGCTTGTTCAGATTCCAGCTTCTCCTCCGCCATCTTCCCGGAACCACATCCGAAATTTTCTTAATTGAGTCCCGGAAACAACAAATCAAAGAAAGGTTGGGCAAATGGGATTGCATGAAGTTGCAGAGCTTCTGCATAGCAAAGGACATAGCTAGCAAGATCAATAGAAAGCCCACAGATAGGGAGAAGATCTTCACTAGCCATACAACGGACAAGGGTCTCATATATAAAATATACTTGCAACTAAAAAAATTAAATCCCCCAATAACAAATCATCAAAGAAACAACTTCCCAGTAAATAAGTGGGCTAAAGACTTGAAGAGAAAGTTCTCTGAAGAAGAAAGAAGAATGACCAATAGACACATGAAGAAATGCTCACCCTCTCTAGCTGTAAAAGAAATGGAAAACAAAACAACATTGAGATACCACCTCACCCCAGTTAGAATAGCTATAAACAAGAACTCTTTAAGTCTTTAGACCACTTATTTATTGGGGAGTTGTTTCTTTGAGGATTTCCTGTTGGGGAGTTTAATATTATGAGTTCCAAGTACATTTTAGATATGAGACCCTAGTCCGTTTTATGGCTAGTGAAGATTTTCTACGTGGGCTTTCTATTGATCTTCTAGCTATGTCATTTGCCATGCAGAAACTCTGCAACTTCAAGCAATCCCATTTGTCCAACCTTTCTTTGATTTGTCGTGTTTCCGGGTCTTTATTAAGAAAATTTCAGCCTGTGCCAACAAGACCTAGGGTTTCTCCTATTCCATCCTGTAATGTTCTCAGAGTGTCTGCTTTGACTCTGAGGTCTTTGATCCATTTTGGAGTTGATTTTGGTGCAGGGTGATATATAAGGATCTAGCTTTAGTTTTCTACAAGTAATTAACCAATTTTGCCAGAACCATTTACTGAACCATTCTATTTTTTGAGCTCCCTTATCGAAGATTAGATGGCTATATATCTGTAGGTTCATTTCTGGGTTTTCAATTCTATTCCATTGGTCCTGAGGTCTGTTCTTGTGCCAGTACCAAGCTATTTTGGTTTCTATGGCTTTATAGTAGAGTTTGAAATTTGGTATTGATATTCCTCCAGCAGTGTTCTTTCCGTTGAGGAGCGTTTTTGCTATTCGGGGTCTTTTATTGTTCCATATGAATTTTTGGATTGTCTCTTCTATTTCCTTGAAGAATGAGTTTGGAATTTTGATAGGTATCGCATTGAATTTGTAGATAGCCTTGGGAAGTATTTCCATTTTCACGATGTTGATCTTTCTAATCCAGGAGCATAGGAGTTTTTGCCATTTTCTTAGTTCAGGTTTGATATCCTTTTTCAAGCTTTTAAAGTTTTCATCATAGAGGTCCTTCACTTCTTTAGTTAAGTTAATTACTAGGTGTTTTATTTTTTGTGGGGCTATTACAAATGGAGGTGTTTTCCTAATTTCAGCCCCACTTTTCTCATTGTTGGCATACAGAAAAGCCATTGATTTTTGGAGGTCAATTTTACACTCTGCTCCTTTGCCAAAGTTTGAATCAGCTTGAGTAATTTGGGAGTGGAGTCTATGGGATTTTTTAAATACAAGATCATGTCATCTGCAAAGAGGGAGAGTTTTACTTCTTCTTTCTCTATTTGGATACCCTTTATGTTTGCATCTTGTCTTATTGTTGTAGCTAGACATTCTAATTCTTCATTGAAGAGAAGTGGAGAGAGTGGACATCCTTGTTTTGTTCTAGAGTTAAGAGGAAATGGCTTTAGTTTTGATGGCTTCCAATTCTTTGTTGGAGCTTTTTTTAGATCTTGTATATTTTTTTTACTTCTTTACTTTGGTGTTCCGTGTTTATTCTCAAATCACTTAGTTGATTGTTTATGGTTTCCTCGGACTTTTATTCCTTCTGTGTGGCTCCATTAACCATTCTTTTTGTGGTCTCCCTGAATTTTTTCAGTTGTCTGCTTATGTATTACATGAATTCCTCTATCGATCTTTGTCTATTCTCATCCCGCTCTCGCAATTCCTGTATTACTCTTTGATTAGCTTCCTCATGTTCAAGCAATTCCTATAGTTCTTTTTGTCTGTTCTCAGCCTGCTCACGCAATCCTTATCTATCACTTTGACTGTTCTCAGCTTGCTTACACAATTCATTTATTTCTCTTTGAGTGTTCTCAACCTGCTCATGCAATTCCTGAATTACTCATTGAGTAGCTTCCTCACACTTAATAGATTGCTGTTTTGATCTTTGGTTTGCATCCTCTCTCTCCCTATCAGGCTCACACTCAGTCTTTGAAGGTTTTCGATCTTTACATTCACCATCTTTACCAGTATTGTTTGTACAGCTTTTTGGGAACTCTCCTCTGGATTATTCATTATTTGTTCTGTCACCTGATTACCATGAGTGGGAGTGGAGATACCCAGATTTGCCATTTTTCCGGATTTTTCTGCCCATTTGGTATGAAAGTAACACCAATTTTGTGCTAGAAAACTATTTTAAGGCAAGCATCAACCAGAGTCCTATAGTTGCACAGTGAAAAGGCTGCAGATACAATCTAGTTTAACAGATAAAATCTATTCAACATCAAACAACTATGGATTAATGGGCTAAGAGCAGCAAGGAAGAATTTGGCAAACCAGAAATTATTATGTTTAGGGAGAAATATGGTGAAAATTAGGATTAAATGGATCGGGAAATGCCAAAGAGAGTGAAATTAACCAAGTCCAAATCTCAAAGAGGGAAATATGCTGGACAGAATGATAGGAGAGAGAAAAAAAAGAGACGAGAAAAAATGGAAAAACAAAAAATTAATTTAAAAATTGAAACTTGAAGATTATCTAATTTTAAAGGTGAAATTGAGAGAATGAGGATAGGATGAGAGGAGGGGTGGGATTAAAAGGACACTTGAAAAACTAAAAAATAAAAATTCTTTTTTTATTTTTTTTATTGTGAAAATACTGTACAGAGGGGTTACAATTACATGGGCAAGATAATGAGTACATTTCTTATCAAGCATTGTAGCCTCCTTCTTTGTTTCCCATTCCCATCCCTTCCCATCCTCCTCCCACCCCCCCACCCAAACCTTCCACCCACCAAAATTCTAAAGTTCCTTTTTCCACATAATGACTTGTACATCTCATTCTTAAAAAAATATATAGGCATAAAGATATAATACTGCTACTAAGTAATTTAAGCCTGAGAGTATTTGAATTGAGTAATAAATTTCTGTATTAAGTGTGTACAGTATGGTAGATAAGGTGTAATAATTGACGACGGATATATCTGAGGATGAGCAGAACAGCAATTAAGTAGTGCACAAAAGGACAAAAGAGAAGAAAAATGAAGAAAATGAGAAAGAAAAAAAAGGACGGAAAGGTCAGTAGAGACAAAAACAGCACACATACATATACACCTAAATAAAAATTTTAAGAGGAAAAATAAAAGATTAATAGAAAACCATTTTTAAAAAATTAAAAATTAAAAATAGGTAAAAAATAGTTCTTTGATTTGTTTTTTTATCGGGGGAGGTGGAGGGGAAGATCCTGTTTCTCACTTTTGTCTGTATCAACTCTCTTGGTTGAGTCTCTGGTCTGCTATGGTGGTTGGTTTCCACGTGCTTTGATTGGTTTCTTAAGTCAGTTTGTCTGAGCAGGCAGAAAAATGCTCTGCTTTACCCAGGATTTTGTAATCCTCCTCCCAGGCTAGTTCAGTGGGAGGGAGATCTGCTTTGAGTATCACAAAACAAGAAGATGGCTCTCTCCTCTAGTTGGGAGATGCTGTGATTAGGCTTGGTTCTGGGTAGAGTTGAGGCCTTTCAGCAAGCTATAGGTTTTCCTTGGGGGGCGAGCTTCTGAGACACTCACAGAGCCCAGCCTGGAGCCATTGTCAGGGTTTATGTTTACTGAATTTCCTTTAATTGTCTAATATGCTGTAGGGAGGGGCAGCCTCTGGCTCTGTTTACACAGTGAAGAAAGCGACTCCTGAGGGGGAAGAGCTTCTACTGCCTGGGCTTGGTTACTTTCCCCTAGGTGGAGCTGATCATGGCAGGTCAGGTCAGGTTCCTGTGACTTGCTAAATGACCCTTTTATTTTCTTCCAAGGCCTGAGTTGAAGCTAGCTGCTCAGCCGGACAGCTAGCTAGATTTCCATCAAGATGGAGATCTTGTTTCTTTGAAGATTTGTTTTTGGGGGATTTGGTTTTTTAAGTTCCAGGTATGTTTTACATATGAAACAATCCCATTTGTCCAACCTTTCTTTGATTTGTTGTGTTTCTGGGTCTCTATTAAGAAAATTTCAGCCTGTGCCAAGGAGACCTAGGGTTTCTCCCATTCCATTCAGTAATGTTTTCAGAGTATCTGCTTTGACATTGATCCATTTGGAGTTGATTCTGGAGCAGGGTGATATATAAGGATCTAGCTTTAGTTTTCTAAAAGTAGTTAACCAATTTTGCAAGCACAATTTACTGATGAGGCTGTCTTTCTTCTATTCTATTTTTTTTTTAGCTCCCTTATTGAAGATTAGATAGCTATAGGTCTTTAGGTTCATTTTTAGGTTTTCAATTCTATTCCATTGTTCGAGTTTGATATTTGGTATTGATATTCCTCCAGCACTGTTCTTTCTGTTAAGGATTGTTTTTGCTATTCAGGGTCTTTTATTGTAACATATGAATTTTTGGATTGCTTCTTCTATTTCCTTGAAGAATGCGGCTGGAATATTGACAGGTATTGCACTGAATTTGTAGATAGCCTTGGGAAGTATTGCCATTTTCACAATGTTGATTTTTCCAATCCAGGAACAAGCATGGGAGTTTTTGCCAATTCCTAAGTTCTGTTTTGAATTCCTTTTTCAGGTTTTTAAAGTTTTCATCATAGAGGTCCTTCACTTCTTTGGTTAAGTTAATTCCTTGGTATTTCATTTTTTTGTTGCTATTCTGAATGTAATTGTTTTCCTGATTTCAGCAACACTTCTCTCATTTTTGGCATACAGAAAAGACTTAAAGAGAAACTTCTCTGAAGAGGAAAGAAGGATGGCCAGTAGACACATGAAGAAATATTCAACCTCTCTAGCCAAAAAAGAAATGCAAATCAAAACAACATTGAGATACCACCTCACCCCAGTTAGAATGGCTATAATCAAGAACTCTAATAACAACAGATGCTGAAGGGGATGTGGACAGAAGGGAACCATACTCCATTGTGGGTGGGAGTGTAAACTTGGTCAACCACTTTGGAAAGTAGTATTGAGGTTCCTCAGAAGACTCCACATAGAGCTCCCCTATGATCCAGCAATCCCACTTTTGGGCATTTACCCAAATGATCACAAACAAGACTACAGTAAAGCTACCAGCATGACTGTGTTTATTGCAGCATTATTTACCACAGCTAAGGTATGAAACCAACCTAGATGCACCTCAGTAGATGAATGGATCTAGAAAATGTGTTATATATCCATAATGGAATTCTATGCCTCCATCAGAAAGAATGATATTACCCCATTTGTTAGGAAATGGAAAGATTTGGAAAAAATTATATTAAGTGAAGTAAGCCAGGCCCAAAGAAGCATAGGTCCCATGGTTTCCCTTATTTGCAATATCTAGTATATGTCTGAGTCAAGCAGAAAAGTTCAGATAAGTTGATGTTACAGAAATGAACCCCAAGATAACTATTCAAATGTTTTTTTTCTTTCATGCAAATGTTTCTAACATATTTATAAGATGATTTCTTTGTTGTTTTGTATGTCCCTCCCCCATACTATAACCTATGCTTTCACTGTATTTGATGTTGGTATAATTTGTGGAGGAGAAGGGTAAAAACAAATTGTTTAGCTATGCATGCAGGTGGACCCATTGCAACAATGAGATGTACAAGTTGTTATGTCAAAAAACGAACTTAACAACTTCGGTAGGTGTTAAGGGGAACGTTGGGGGGGGGAAGAGTATGGGAAGGGATGGTAAGGGGAAACAAAAGGAGACAACAATGCTTGATAAGAAATGTACTCATTATCTTGCCCATGTAATTGTAACTCCTCTGTATGGTATTCTCACACACACAAAAAGATGGAGATCTTAAGTTGTGGCGCTGGAGGAGTGGCCTTCCCTCTTCTGCTCCCTGAGAAGGAGTAAGGATGTCAGGGTTCTACTCACACCCGGAGTCTTGGTTCCTGGGTAATCTCTGGTCTGCTATCTGCAGGATGAAGATATCTGCTGCTTGTCAGTTCTTGCTGATATTGTGTAGAATGCACTTGCTCGCTCTATCTGGCACCTTTGTCCGGGACTTTCTGTATTGTAGGTATGACGAGTATGGTTGCCACCACTGCTTCTTCACCCATGACTGCTGGCAAGTGCTCAGATCTGTCTCCTTGCCTGCATTTTCCCTCTCTAGCCAAACTCTCTGTACTATGGTGGCACACTTAGTGTAATTCTTTGGCCTAGGACTGTTCACAGGAACACTAAAACTGCTTTCTATGTGAGAGCTTGTTTAGCCTCCAGCTTCTCGTCCATCTTCACGGAACCACCAGGTTTCATTTTGGGGGGGGGGTTCCAGTCGTGGGGCCTGAACTCTAGGCCTGGGCACTGTCCATCAGCTCTTCAGCTCAAGGCTAGTGCTCTATAACTTGAGCCACATTGCCACTTCTGGCTTTTTTCTTTTTGCTTATGTGGTGCTGAGTATTCAAACCCAGGGCCTCAGGAATGCAAGATAAGCACTCTACCACTGAGCCACCTTCCCAGCCCCTTAATTTTTATATTATAGGTTTTTTCACATAATTTAGGATTTGTGATTATTGTGCCAGGTGATTTTTGTTTTTCTGTTTGTGTTACTTTGAAATAGTGATGTCAGGCTTGTATGAAGAGAGAAAGAATATGAAATGTATGTTACTACATTGAAAGAAAGAGAACAGACATTTTAACCTATTTGCTACAAGTAAATTAATATTAAGCAAAGGTAATTAATATAATAACTTATTTACTTTTCAGAAGATGAGTAGAGTACTCTGGATATCTTGGAGTAAAAGACTTTAGATTCATTTCAAGTGATGCCTTACATTGAACTTACTTGCTAAACTTTCTTCTTCAGAAAGGAAAAAGCTCCATTTCTTTCATATTTGTATTATACAGTCATAATAGCTGCATGTTAATTTGCTTACCTCTACTTGTTTGAATTCCATTCTTCATCCATTAGGTATCTAGGGCTTTGAATGACCAATTCCTTAATAGACCTATATTGCTCATATTGTGATGTAAATCTCTGTAATATTAATATGAATTTATCTCTGATTCTCATCATGAGCTACATTCTCATCAAATTTATGTAGTACCAAGCTAGAAACCTGATAATTTTACTCTTTTCTATGTTTTAATCAATAAATCCATTCTCTTTAGAAATATGTTTCCATCTTTTATGTTGCTCAAGTAAACAACATGTATTTCTAGTGCTTTTCCTGAAATAAATATAACGTTTGGAACAGGAAGAAAAACTCTCCCATTATCAATTTGAAGTAAATCCTTGGGGACTATTTTATACAAATAAATTTTAAAAAGCCGAGTGTAAGTTGATCACGCCTGTAATCTTAGGTACTCAATAGGCTGAGATCAAAGCCATCCTGGGTAGGAGAGTCTGTGAGACGCTTATCTCCAATAAACCACTAGAAAGCCGGAAATCGTGCTGTGGCTCAAGCAGCAGTGAGTTCTCATTGAGCTGAAGAGGTGAGGGATAGCACCCAAGCCCATAGTTCAAGCCCCAAGACCAACAAAATAAATAAATAAATGAATAAAAACTGCAATGCACATGTTTATAAATGAATAATCTAATGGATAAGTCAATTAGACACGAAAACTACCACATCAAGTCTCAATTTACTTAAAGGCACCAAAATATCAGTGTGCACGAACATCACTCAGTTTTAGAAAATGACTAGTAAAAACAAAGTTTTTATTATATTTGAAATGTAAAAAGTGGAATTTAAACCCAGATTTGCTGTGAGTATCCTATTTTCAGGAATACGTTTATTCAGCAAACAGAGAAACAAAAAATAAGGGTTTGTCATATAGGATGAAAGATGTAGAAGCAGACTCTCCTTAAGATGATAAATTACATGCAAAAGTGTGATTTATCCATTCATCTACTGAAGGGCATCTAGGTTGGTTCCATATCTTAGATATGGTAAATAATGGTGCAATAAACATAGCTGTGCTGGTAGCTTTAGTATGGTCTTGGATGTGATCATTTGGGTAAATGCCCAAAAGTGGGATTGCTGGGTCATAGGGTAGCTCTATGTGAAGTCTTTGGAGGAACCTCCATACTGCTTTCCAAAGTGGTTGAACAAGTTTACACTCCCACCAACAATGCAGTAGGGTTTCTTTGGTCCAAATCCCCTCCAGCATCTATTGTTTTTGAGTTCTTGATTATAGCCATTGTGATTGGGGTTAGGTGGATTGTCAATGTTGCTTTGATTTTCATTTCTTTTATGGCTAGGGATGTTGAGCATTTCTAAATGTGTCTATTGGCCATCCTACTTTCCTCTTCAGACAAGTTTCTCTGTAAGTCTTTTTTTATTCTTTTTATTTTTTTTATTGTGAAAATACCGTACAGAGGGGTTACAAGTACATGGGCAAGGTAATGAGTACATTTCTTATCAAGCATTATTGCCTCCTCCTTTGTTTCCCGTTATACAATGGAATTCTATGCCTCCATCAGAAAGAATGCAGTGCCCCATTTGTTAGTACATGGAAAGACTTGGAATAAATTATATTAAGTGAAGTAAGCCAGGCCCAAAGAAACACAGGTCCCATGGTTTCCCTTAATTGCAATAACTAGTATATGTCTGAGACAAGCAGAAATGGTCAGATAAGTTGTTAGGTGAAATTAACCCCAAGATAAGGACGCAAATGATTTTTATTTCTTGCTAGTTTTTCTAACATTTTTATAAGATGATTTATTTGTTGCTTTGTATGTACCTCCCCCATGTTATAAGCCCTGATATCTCTGTATTTGATGTTGATATAATTTGTGAAGGGAAAAAACAAATTGTTTGAATAGGGTTACAGGTGAACCTATTACAACAATGAGATGTACAACACGTTATTTTGAAAAATGAACTTTATGACTTTGGTGCGGTGGGGGATGAGAGGTCGAGGACTGGTGGTAGGGGGGTGTGGAGGTTTGGGAGTGTGGCGGTGGAGAGGGGAAGGGATGGTATGGAGAAACACAGGAGGAAGCAGAAATGCTTGATAAGAAATGTACTCACTATCTTGCCCATATAATTGTAACCCCACTGTATGATATTTTCACAATAATAAAATAAATAAATAAATAAATCATTGATGGGAGAAAGAGAAAATTATAGTTTCCAAATGAGCCATTGGTTATTGGTTTATGTGTGTATTACTAGCTAATCAGAAAGTTGACATATGAGGATCACAACTCAAAGCTAGCCTGAGTAGGAAAGTGATTGAAATTCTTATCTCCAACTACCCAGCAAAAGCTGGAAATCTATTTTCATGATGTCTATTGCTACTAAAACAACAAGGTGGATTTTATTTTTTTGGTTTCTAGGTCCAGTAAATTTTAGTAATTTGGAATAGTAGGATAAATTCATGGAGTTTGACTTGAATGTCAAGTTTGAGGATACTGTATTCAGGGTATTGTGAATTGGCATGAAGCAGCCAATAACATATTGTGAATACACATAACCCCCATAACCTTCAGCTAAACAGGCCATAGCCAAGAGAGGAGGTGGGGAAGATCCCATCCTCAGCCTTCTTTCTCTGGCACCTGCTATAGCAAATGTCCAGCTCAAACTGGTGGAAGGGAGGCCTGGCAGATGGTATGGGAGTTTGGGAGAGAGGGTGGGACCGAATCATCTCAAAACAGGGCTGTCCTGGAATGGCTGCCACAAGGGTCAGAGGTAAAAATGGAAAAACAAAGAATCAAGGACAGGGGTCTCACTTACCTCGTGGGGTCCTCTGAGGATGGCTGTCACAGGTGGGTGCACACTGAGCAGGAAGTTCATATAGTATAGCTGAAGATCCCTGAGGCTTACCAAGTGGCTGTGGCAGGCATAAAATCTGTTGAGAGAAGGAGGCAAGGACTGCATCTCCAGTCCCATAAATGCCAGTGGAAATGGAGAAAACAAGGAACCCTGGAGCTCTACAAGCCATTGCTGGGAGTGGAGGTGGAGCACACTCCATTCTTCATCCATTAGGTATCTAAGGCTTTAATGATCAATTCCTTAAAATACCTATGTTGCTTATATTGTGATATAAATTTCAGTAATATTAATATGAATTTATCCAGAGTCTGTGGCCTTCACAACTGGGTTCAGACCAGTCTGGTACCACTTCTGTGTGTTGTGAGTTGACACACACACATATCCCCTCACCCAATCATGTTCTCACAGGAGGGGTTGAGCCAGGAGGTGGACAGGGAGGGGAAGAGTGGGCGGGACACCAGGGTCTGAAGTGAGTGGGGATAAGGGTGGGCAGGGAGAAGGGAAAAGCTGGGATGAATTAGGTCCCATTTACCTTGATCCAGGGCTGTTCAGTGATGGCTCCTGCAGATGGGCCCACACTGATCAGTAAAGTGGTGGTACCCCATGGTGTTGTTGAAAAGGCAGCAACATTAACTCCAGTACCAGCAGATGCGGTGGAACTGAGCAACTAAGCATGCTACAAGGTGGAATGGTGGACAGGGAAGACTCTGATTCCCTGATTTCCTTCTCCAATGACTGTTTTACCTTGGTTCAGTCCAATTGCATCGCCTACCTATGTGCATGCCACACACATCCCTTCACTCAGGAGGGGCAGGGATGGGGGTCAGGTGGGAATGGGTGGCAGGGGAAGCAAGGGATGGGGGATGGTGTGGGGAAAGTAAAGGATAGGGGAGCCCCTAGGGTGAGGAAGCATGGTTTGGGGTGGGCAGGGGAAACAATTGGTTGGGGGAAGGGGAAGCATGGGGTGAGGAAGGGGGTGGTAGGGGGTAGTGAGGAAGAGGGACATGGGTGGAGAACCTAGCAATAGAAAGGAAGAGAAGAAGAAGGGTTCAGCCCACTTAACATTTAAGAACCCTGTCCCAGGGATGGCTCCTGCTGGGGGGCACAGGAGAGAATGGAGTAAAGGGCAATGGAGGGGGGAGAGAGGAGAACACTCACTTACATTGAATCTGGGTCTTTGGTGATGGCTCCAGCAGTTGACTCCACACTGACCTTTTAATTGGAAGTTGGCTGGCTGGTGAAGCCTAAGAGGCCCTGGAGGACCACGTCCCTGAACAGATGCAGAGGTGGGAAAGGTGGCAGCTTCCTCAGCTCCAATCCCTCCATCAGTTGCTTCATAGAAACCGTGACTACTGTGACCATGACCATGAGGGGATGGGGTGAACTCTAAGCTCCTATCTTCCATCAATGAAGGAGCTACATTCCCTCACCCATGAAACTTCTTACACTGAGAGGGGCAGGGCCGGGATTAGGGTGAGGTTCAGAACAACAGGTGTGGGGAAGAGGAGATTGGTGGGAGTGAGGCGCTATTACAATGGAACTGGGTTTTCTAGGGTTGTCTTTGGCAACTGGGTCCACACATCTCTAACCCAACGAAAGTTTGTGGGACAATGGAGGGCCAGAGAATGGGGTATGGGTGGGCAGTGTGATGAAGAGCATAGGATGTGGGTGGGCCTGGTGGTGGTGGAAGGGGGAACCTGGCAGGGGATATTGGGGCCCAGGAAGAGTGTATGGGCAAACTTCAGTTGAAACTGAGCTTAGATGGGAGGCTCCCACAGGGGAGCAGAGAAGAAAATGAAAAAGAGAGTGGGTTAGGAGAGGGGGCTCTGTAACATCAAATCACAGTCCTCATGGGATATTATCTGTGGCTGGGCCC